>NW_004949108.1:1165302-1165931 GCF_000317375.1 Microtus ochrogaster | reverse complement strand
CCTCTGTAATACTCAGAGGTAAGCATGGCCTCTGTAATACTCAGATGAAAGCACAGCTTTGGCAAGAGAGGGGCAGAATGTCTACTTTCCAAGAAAAAAATGGTAGAGAAAAGCCCCGGCCCCAGACATGGTTCCACTTTAACAAAGGGATGGATTAAGGAGGTATAGGGGACTGGCAAATAAATAAATGAAGTGGCCCTCAGAGCAAGTCAGTGTCAAATGACAGGAGATGAGACCCAGCCTGATGCCCATGCAAAGCCCACCTTCTGTACTGTAAGTGAGCAATGCACCTTTTGGTGAGAGGGGATGTTCCAACAAACCAGGAGGGAGCTGCAATGACCCAAGAAGGCTAAAGGCAGCCTGGGTCAGGACCACCAATGGAATGGTAAGAGCTTCAGATGGTTGATGTAGTCTGAGATGGTTTGAATTAGAGTGGACCCCATAGGCTCATGTGTTTGAATACATGGCCCCTAGGTGGTGGAACTGTTTGGTAAGGAATAGGGGTGTGGCCTTGTACGAGGAGGCGTGTCATTTTGGGTGGACTGTGAGGTCTTGAAAGACTAACACAATTCTCAGTTTCTCTCTCTCTCTCTCTCTCTCTCTCTCTCTCTCTCTCTCTCTCTCTCTCT
>NW_004949108.1:1154615-1165202 GCF_000317375.1 Microtus ochrogaster | reverse complement strand
TCTCTCTCTCTCTCTCTCTCTCTCTCTCTCTCTCTCTCTCTCTCTCTCTCTCTCTCCTTCCACTTGCATATTAAGATGTTAACTCTTAGCTGCTCCAGCCAACATGCCTTGCTTGCTGCTGGACCTGGACAGACTTTGACCCCTCTGAAACCACAAGCATAATTAAACACTTTATAAGTTGCCTCGGTCATGGTGATTTCTCACAGCAATGCAAAAGTCACTGAGACGTGTTCTGAAGAACAATTTGGTTGGCCTCTCCCGTGAGCTGTGTCCAGCAACACTGGTATTTGGGGTTTGACCTGGGAGAGGGCCAGGATGGCTTGTCACTGAGATAGAAAAGGCTGCTCTGTGGCATAAGGAGGAGCAGGTGTGGACACTGTGTAGTGGGGAATGACTTAAATATCCATCAAAAGCAATCAAGTGGACAGATATGAAAACCCAGTCAGAGCTGGGTATGTCACTCAGTTGACAGAGTGTTTGCTTAGCATGCATGAAGCCCTATGTTCAGTCCTTATAATTACAAAAGCAGGGAGATATGGTGACACACGCTACGTCCCCTCACTGAGGATGTGGAGGCAGGAGGCTCAGAGGTTCAATGGCTACATGGTGAGCTACATGAGATGTCTCAAAAGAAAAGTGTCTGGGGATGGACTGGGGAGTTGGCACAGCAGGTAATACACCAGCCGACAGGAATGGTGCTTCTTATAGCAAAGCTGCATTCGCCTGTAACCCCAGCTCTGGGTAAGCAGAGACAGGCGCATCCTAACAGCTCCCTAGCGAGCTAGCTAGGTGAAATAACAAAGTCTGGATTCAGTGAGAGACCCTGTCTCCAAAAGGAAGATGAGGAGCCATGGCGGAAGATCTTGGGCAGAAAGTTCTGCCCTTCATGCACATATGTGCAGACAAACACACACTCACATGCATACACACACACACACACACACACACACACACACACTGCACACAGACAAAGGAAAGAGAGGTGTAGGCTAGAGTTCAGTGTTACCATGTGTAGGGTGGGATACATCAAGGAGTTTTAATGCTATGTAAAGTGATGAGATCAAGAAAAGGCCCCAAATGAGTGAGAGTTATGGCAAAAGAGAGGGAAGAGGCTGGAGTAGGCAAAAAAAAGTTAGGGGTCTTGGCTCCCAGGCAGTTTTAAACAAACAAATTCCACCATTTATGGGAAGCCACACTGTGATGGCTCTGTCCACATTAGACCCAGAACATTCTGTCAAATTGAATCCCCTACTAATGACAAGCTCTGTGACCTCAAACAAGATATTGGACCTCTAGGCACTGTGGCTCTTTGGTCTATACACTGGGGACGATAATTCTTACTTTCTCAAGTCTGTGGGTTTGTGTTGAGGGTTAAAAGCCTTCACGTAAGGGCAGGATCAAAATACACAGAATGTACATTTTTGACCTAGTGTAAGCTTTGTGCCCTGGAATTATAAACAACGTGCTGTTGGAAGAGAGGAGTGAATGTCTAAACAGAAGTTTTGGAAAAGACCAGTATCCCTCCATAAGCACAAGTTTACTGAGAGAGGTCAGTTATTGGCTGTGCATAAAGGTGAACGAGCCGTTGAAAGGAGGTAAACAACAGCTCCTGAATTTTGGTTATAAAAGCACACAAAGGATCAGAGAATATAAATGTCTCAACTGAAAAAGTTTATGTTCTTTCTAAAAACGGGATAAATGTAAGTTATCTGTAAGTATATGCAGCCTACAACTCGTCCACAGGCAAACTCAGAGACCTGCAGACTCTAATCATCATGTAGATGAACCCCGCTAGAAAACAAAGTTCTAACGCTAACACAGTCCTGCACCGTAGACTCTTCCTGTGTCTCTGATGAACCAGTAAGTCATCCTGGGCACAAACTTAGGCAGGATAAGGGCCTCAACTGAGGAAGACCTTGCAGAGAAGCAACCTCCAGAGAGGGATATGTCTTGTCTGTGGCAGAACCCAGCCTTTACCAAGGGCCCAGACTTCTATTTTGTTGATTAAGATGTATTCCTGCCTCCTCTGCTCAGGCCTTACACACTACCTGAAACATGTAATCTGCTTGTATGAATAGAGTCCCCTGTTACCAAAAGAGTTGACATGAAGTTATGGGAACCTGGCTAGACTTCCAAGCGTTTGGTTATGGATGGACACAGAGAGGCTAAACACAGAATAAAATGTCATTTACAGCCACAGTGGGAAGCTGGGCCTATAGCTTAGTTGGTAGAGTGTTTTCCTGGTTTCATCCCGCAGCATCACTGAATAAACGAGGCACAGTGTTGCATGCCTGTGAGCCCAGCCAATAGAAGCAAGAGGATCAGAAGTTCAATGTCATTCTTAGGTACATAAGGAGTCTGAGAACAACCTAGGCTACATGAGCCACTATCTCAAAAATTAAAATTTAAAAAAAAAACCTAAATCAATAAAACTCAATTGTTAGGAGCCTGGCTAGCGTGGCCCTTGCATATACTTAAAGGACTAACCCATAAATATTGGTACACCAAACTCCAACCAATTCCTGCTGTTTGGGCTTCGGTGGTTGTGGTTGGTTGGTTGCTTGGTTTTTGTTTTTGAGACAAGGATCTTATTCTGTAGCCCAGGCTGGTCTAGAACTTGGGGTATTCCTGCATCAAACTCCAAGTGAGGGAATTAGAGGCATGTACCACCACCCCTGGCTTCATATTGTTTTCCATAGGTCTCTGCTCTGGGTCCCACTAAATATCTGTAACACGAGAAAAGTGAGCATCAAGGGGAGAGTTGGCATCCGAGCCATTTCCCACTTTCCGTCCCTGTTTTTTTGTTTGTTTGACACAGTTGTCTACAAGAAAATGTGTACTTTTTGTGTCCTGGAAAGTAAGGTGAAACAAAACAAAACAAACAAACAAATGCTACCAACTCACCCATTAGGCCAAGCTAATTGGAAGCCAATTCCTGGGGTAACTAAATTCAAAACCTTGGGTGGTGGTTGTTGTTGTTGTAATCACCACATTCTAAAGTGGGTCATGAAATCTTTCCAATCACACTCTGCTCAACTACTCAATTTCCTTAGGAAAATAGCAAAGAATCTTCCATGCCTTCTATGATATATGCCATGGGTTACTGAAAAAACAAAAAAACAAAAAACACATCAATACAGCTGAAGGAGACTCAAGTAGAAATTTAAGTTTGATCAACCATCAGCTCTCAAGCTCACAACAACCAAATTTTGCCATTTTTGATTTGGGTGGAAAGTCGGTTTTTGAAGATGAAAGTCCACCTGTGGAAGCGCACAGCACCGACACAGATGTGACACCCAAGCTCACCCAAGCAGCTCGCTTCCCACATCTGCAGAGCATGATTTAATCAGTGTGAAGTTTTCTTTCACTCTGACTTTGTCATCTCTCTGAGCACAAGAAGTCCCTTGATTCAGACAAATTAGAAAAGGTGTGACTGTCTTGAAACCAGGGGACGTGGTAGCACATTGGCACTCAGCATGGTGACCTGCTTCTTGACAGACTGCTGATTAATCTTTGCACTGGCTTGTATATGTTCTCAAATCCCCAAACTGCCTCTGAGCAAGGCAGCATCCATCTATCTGAAAGACCTTAACTTTGTTTTGTTAAAATCTGAGAAGGATTTCTACAAAGTGTCCGCGTTTGCTAGACCAACAGGAATCTTGCTTATTTCTCTTATCTCAAGGCCGCTACAATGAAGGATAAATAGCAGTGCCCTTCTTTTGTAACTATGGAGACTGAGTTTTGAAAGCTGAATTATGGGTTCAGAACCTATAGTTGCTGCTATTTGCAGCTGAGATTCAGTTTCTTTGGTCACAGTCCAAGTATGTTGTTAAGGTGGCCAGGTTGTTCCATCACCAGGTTAGTTAATCCATAGAAAGGGAAAGGAAGATCAGGTTCAAACATGACAGAGAAGGGTATGGTCGTGGACACCTGTGATCCCAGTCCTTCAGAGACCCAGGCAAGAGAATTAAGAGATGCAGGCTAGCCTGGGATGTAGGGAGACACCATCCCAGGATACCAACACCCAGTAAGGGAGTTACTTCTATGAAGTAGGGGTTTGTATACTCCACCAAGCTCCAGAGTGATGGTACATTGGGGTGAAGACTTTGGGATAACTGGGTCATAGGGGTGACACCCAATAAATGGAATGAGCGCTCTCATAGTAAGTGAAACAACAGAGCAGGGGCCGTGGCTCAGCAGCTGGAACACTTGCTACTCTTACAGAGGACTCAAGTAAAGTGCTCAGCACCCACACGGGGTGGCTCACACCTGTATGTCACTCCAAGTCCAGGGATATAAAACCCTCTAATGGTCTCTGGAGGTAGTCACACTCATGTGGGAGCACGCATGTGTGCACGCGTATGTGAGAATGTACACACACACACACACATACACACACTTAAAAATACAATAAACCATTTTTTAAAAGTGCAGAGAAAGTTTGCTCTGCTTTCTCCTTCTTCCTTCTTTTTTTCTTCCCTGCCCAGCCCATTTTGGTCCTTTCTCCTTTCTTTCTCTACACAGAGAAAAGAGCCATATGCAAGCCAGGGAGATGTCTGTACAAGTCTTTAGGTCTCCAGGGTTTGACCTGGAACTTTACCTCTAGGACTGGGGTGATCAAAGCCCTGACACTGAATGCCCTGTCTATAACATTCTGCTTATTGGCCTTAGCAGCCTTCCCTCATTATCAGTTTTCTTGCTCCAAAATTAATTAATTAATTAAACATTCTTTAAAAGCAAATGGTTTGGGGCTGGAGAGATGCTCAGCTAGGAAGAGCACTTCCTGTTTTTCCAAATGACCCAAGTTCAGTTCCCAGTACCCACACCAGATAGCTTATAACAACCTGTAACTGCAGCTCCAGGGGACTCAAAGCCTTCTTCTGGCCTCTGTAGGCACTGCACACACTTTGGCATACACTTACAAGGGGACACACAGAAAGACATGTAAACAAATGTAAATATTGATTTCTTACTTTAAGGAAAATTTGTTCCAATTCAGGCTAACATTGTACTTTTATTATTATCTTTTAATTTTCATGACTTTTAGCATACAACTGTTGCATGCTTATTCAGAAAAATAGAAAACACAGAAAAGGAAAGGAAATGATAGTTTCTTCTAAGATAATGGGTATTCAAATAAACTCACTTTGATATACTGATCCATTTGGGGAGATTTATTTTATATTCCTTTTTATGTTTTTAATTTGAGAATTTCATGCATTTATGTAATTTCCAGTCCTTTCTCTCCCCACGATCTTCATTCATGTCTCCCTCACCTCCTCTCAAATGTATGGCCTCTTGTTCTTTAATTATTATTGTCTACATACGCACACATGTGTGTGCATGCACACACACACACACACATATATATACACACACACACCCTGCTGAGTCTAGCTAGTGTAGCTCTATTTATATGTGTTTAAGAATGACCATTGGAGCTTGGATAACCCATCAGGGGCTCATCCCTGGAGAAGACGGATTCTCCCTCTCTGCAGAGTTCTTCAGTCCCTTTGGTGTGTCCACTGGTGCTGTCACTGTGTAGGTCTTGTTTAGGCAACCGCACTATTGAGATTTCACGGGTGCAGCTTCTCTGCTATATATGGAACACATAATCCTTTGGACCCTAGGTAACTACGGCCATTTTCCTAAAGCAGTAAAATTCTTGACTGCATCCTAAACGCTTAGCGTTATACCCACAGATGGCATCCTTCTCAGCCCTCATCCGAGAAACTTCTCTTTGCATCCGGTAGAAATGATTACAGAAAGCCACTGCTGGTCAAAATGCAAGAAACTGACAAAAGGTCCCCAGCCACAATCAACCAATGCATCTACAACACAACATCTATACCTCAGGCTCAGGGAGCATAACAGAAGAAGAGAAAGACTGCATTTTTTTTTAGGGATTTTGTTTTGTTTTTCTGAGACTTTCATACACAGTGCAGCTTTCTAGATCAAACCTGCCATGCTGACCTGGGGATGGTACAGGCATATGGCTCTTCATAGAAAACTTTCTCCGGCCCACGTCCTTGGCAGACACTAATATCACATTCTTCCCTACCTAAGCGCGATTGGTCTCCATGCTCCGGCAGCAAGCAGACATGCTCCACACTGTCTATAACGTGTACCAAGGTGCCTCAGGAGACAGTTCAGCCTTGCTGCCCCTGACTGTGAGGGTCACAGCCATGCTGTTCTGTGCATAGAGAAGTAGAGTCAAGGTGTAATCGGCTCTTCTGTTGTGAGCAAGCACCTCCTTACCTTACAGCCAACACCACTCTGCTTCAGCGCGCATGCTCATTCTCTCCATTAGCCCCATGTCAACCTCACATCAGCCGACAATCAGCAAGAGTTGTAAGTCCAGCCTCACAGCAGGAAAGCTGGTACCAGGAAGGACAGGTGACTAATCTGAGGTTGAATAGTAACACAGGTCTAGGTCAAACAGCTAAACTCTGCGGTCTCTGGGATTCTTGAGGTTGTGCAACTGGACAATATTGTATCTGTCTCCTACAAAAACTATAACTCCTCCTAATGAGAAAGCCTCAGCATCTAGGACTGTAAAATGTTTTATTCATTTTTGGAGAATTTCATACATGCATTTTGGTCATATTTACTCCCCTCCAATCCCTCCAAGATCTACCCTGCCTTTTTTACCCACCCAACTTTGTATCCCTTTTTTAAATGTGTCCTATTTGTATTACACATACACTCTTGGGGTAGTGGCTTTCCAGGAGTGTGGGACCACAGCCTTAAAGAGAACTGACTCTCTCATTGCAGATTTTGGTTGCAATAGCCCCTCAGTTATGAATGGAACTTCATGCCACGTCCCCTATCCATGATGGGGCTCTACTGGCTTGAACTAGGGCTGGTCGTGTGCATACTGGCACAGTCCTTATGAGGCCATATGGTCAATCTCCCTGCTGTGTCCAGAGCCAATTTCTCAGTGAACAAATACTTTAATTTCTCTTCCTTTAGTAAAAATGGTCCTTCTATTTAGGCATACTTCATGGTGCATCCTTAGGAAGTGTGGCATGGGTATTAAACCTACTAGTATTGCTTCCACAACCAAGGGAACTAAAGAGAGTGCTGCTTGCCTACTGGCACACAAACTGAGCTCAGAACCACCTTCCTGGAATGGGACTGCCCATAGTGGACGGGACCCTCCTACATCAGTTCCCCGTCAGACAGCCCCACAGATGTGCCAAAGGCCAATCCGATTGAGGCAATTCTTTAACAGATGCTGTCCTCTCAAATGACTGTAGGCTGTGTCAAGTTGACATTTCAAGGTACCCAGGACAGCCCCTTCCAACTTTATTTTTCTTTCTCTCTTTATGGAGTATCTATATTACATACTTAAATTCTATGGCCATGTGCTCATCTATATGAACTATTTACTAGCAAAAGTAGCCTTCTTGTTCACCCCAAATTCTCTTTGTTTATTTTCATGATGTGTCAGCTCTCCATATATATATGTGTCAGCTCTCCATATACATATATATATAATCTGCAAAGATCAAAGCAGCAGAGCTGACCTGCATAACCATCACAAGGGTGTGACCGGGCATGGTGGGGTGTGCTTGAAATCCCAGGAGTAGGGAAGAGACAGGCCAACATCAAGAACTCACCACGCAGCCAACAGCCCTACTTAGAGAACTCTAGACCGGGGAGAGGACTGTGGACAACCCTGAGGACCTACCCCTGAGGCTGACCTCTGGCCTCCACTTGCACAGGTACACACATGAACCTACACACACACACACACACACACACATACACACACACACACACACACACACACACACACACACACACACACACACACACTTCACTGCTTTAAACAGACCTAAGAGGCTCCTCGGATACTGTTGCTATGGCTCCCAGGCATATACCAGTCTATACCTGACTGAGCTTTGCAAGCCACAGGGGGGGTGGTGACAAAAAGCAGCTTTACCTCTTGGCTCACACCTGAATGATCCCGAACCCAGCTGGTAACTCGGGTGAGATTTAGCACAGGCACTTCTTGCTGGAAGTTTGCCTCAGGAGATCTGAGGCAGGAGTTCTGGGCGAGAGCTCACAACAGCAAAAATCTCCTTTATTCCCCTGAGGCCTCGAGTCCAGGGGACAAGAGAGCATTTGGTTCCAGCTCCTTTACAGCCTTCTGGGTGGGAACAACATTCCTACCTGAGTGGGAAGGGGCAGAGTTGGGCTGCTGGGTGGGGAGGTCAGTAGCAGCTAAGGATTGCTGAGGATGATCAACTCTTTCAAGAGGCCTGGGTTGGGGGGTGAGGGGCTGGCAAAGCGGGGGCTGGCAAAGCTAGGGCTCAGTGTAAGGCCGCGCTGGTAATTTACAGTCTTTCAGGAGCTTTGCATTCTTCTCGGAATTTCTTCTGCCAAGTTTTTGTTTCATATTGGGCCTTTTCTCTTTTGGGTAAAAATATCTCCGGGTTGGCCGGGGCCCTGGAAGCCATGGGGTTTCCTACAGCAACACTGCCACCTGCTGTTGGAAACAAAATTGTTGCTGTCTCCAAGGAAATTCGCTGTGGGGTCCAAAGAGCTTTCAGATTTCCTGCATCTGTCAAGGGAAATGGATTCTTTCTGCAGGAGATAACCCCTGCTGTGTTGAACAAAGGAAGCCAAAGGAAAGGTCAGGGGCAGGCAGAAGAGTGCACCCACTGGGAAGTATTTTGGTGTTGAGCAGCAAAGCACGCTAAGGGTGCTAGGACCCAAGAAAGCCAGCCTCGGATTTGCTCTGCCATGAAAAGTTAAACAGAGGTGACCCTTCTTAGTGAGAGCCATGAGAAGTGGGGGTCTGGGGAACCCCATCTGTGTGTCAGACCTGAGGCCACGACCTGGCTGTTTGAGGGAGTGTTTTTGCATAGAAAAGCTACTCCCACAGGCTCTCTCCCAGCTAAGAACTTCTGAGCTCTGCCTGTCTAAACTGCCACAGGGGGTGATGAGAGCTGCACCCTTGCTCTTCTGTCTTGACCCTGTGACAGGACCCTGGGAGTGACAAAGCCATCATCGCTCTTACCTTGTCAATGAATTCAAAGGCACAGTCCCCTGGTTTCCATAAAACACTAGAAACCATAGCATTCCCAAACATTCAGGCCTGTGCTCAGTTTGTTTTCTGTCTTGGGAAAGAATTCTATCACTTGTCTTTTAATTTACCTTAGTTTTTCATGAAGGTGGGATGTGAAATTGATGACTGGGGAAGTTCTTACTTTAGAGCAGTGGTCCTCCACCTTCCTAATGCTGCGCCCCTTTAATGCAATCCTTCCTGTTGTGGTGACCTCCCCCACCCCTAAAATTATTCCCTTGCTACCTTGTAAAGGTAATTTTGCTACTGTTATGAATCATAATGCAAATATCGGACATGCAGGGTATCTGATATGCGAGCCCGAAGGGTCGCAACCCACAGGTTGAGAATCACTTAGAGATTAGATAATAAGAGGAATAATAAAATGACCCCCTGCCCAGGCGGTGACAGAAAAACCTTCACAGTGTTCATTTCTGTATCCCGATTTTCCCTTTTATGGTCAACTAACAACATCTGGAATTATCCATGGGGCAAACATCCAAGCATAAGTACCTGGGAGGGAGCACTTAGCCTTTGGGCATGCCTGTGCTGATTGGGTTAACTGGGGTGGGAGGGCCCACATTAAACATGGGTGGCACCAATCCCTGGGCAGGGTTGCATGAAAGGGAGAAGGGAGGACAGACACAACCGTTCATCACTCCCGGATTCCTGACTGGATTTCGTGTGTCCTGTTGCCTCAAGCACAGACTGCCTTGACTTCTATGATATGATGGACGGTACCCTTGAACATCAAGCCGAGATAAACCCCCTACTGCCACCACCAAGTTGCTTTTATCAGACAATTTTATCATAGGAACATCATAAGAAATGAAGTTCAGCTTTTATTTACAACCCGATGAGGGTCCATCCGGTGTCACTAATCCCTAAAGATGCCAGTTTGAAGACAGGTGATCTGGAGTCTATGAGAGCTGGCAGCCATCTCTGTGTATCAGTTGAGAATCTAGGGTAGAATTAAATTATTATCTACGCTTGCTGTGTGAAACAAACACAAAGGCAACTTAAGGGACAATTTCTAATGACGGGGAAGCAAGGCTGTAGGAACCGAGGAGCTGAGAGATGCCGTCTCCAGCATGCACACACAGGAAGTCGAGGGTGAACTAGAAGTGATGAGAGGCTATAAACTACAGAAGTCAGATCCAAATGGCATGTTTCCTCCAGCAAGGCTGCACATCATGGTTCTAGAACCTTCCAAAACAGCACCCCTGGCTGAGGGCTGTGTTCAATAGCATGAGCCAATGGGGGCATTTTCTTATTCAAACTGCCATGCCAAGAGTGCCCACACTTGGAAAAACAAAAACACAACTTGTTGAATACTGTTTTGGTTGGGGTTTCTATTGCTATGAAAAAACATGATAAGCCGGGTGATGGTGGCCCACGCCTTTAATCCCAGCACTCGGGAGGCAGAGGCAGAGGCAGGCGGATCTCTGTGAGTTTGAGACCAGCCTGGTCTACAGAGCTAGTGCCAGGACAGGCTCCAAAGCCACAGAGAAACC
>NW_004949108.1:1134340-1154515 GCF_000317375.1 Microtus ochrogaster | reverse complement strand
CAAAAAAAAAAAAAAAGACATGATGTCTGTGGCAACTCATTTTATCAGGACTGGCTTACAGATTCAGACTCGTCATGGCAGAAAGCATGACAACATGCAGGCCGACATGATGCTGGAGGAGCAGTGGGGAGTTCTACATCTGGATCTGCAGGCAGCAGGAAGAGACACTGAGCCACTGGGCCGGGCTTGAGCTTCTGAAACCTCAAAGCCCACACCTAGTAACATACTCCCTCCGCCAATCCATGCCTACTCCAGTAAGGCCACACATCCTAGGAGATTATAGGGAATATTTTCATCTAAATTACCACAGATACTTTTTCATATCCTCCCCACACACAAAATTCTTACAAGTGAGTCTAATTTCAGAGTTGGAAAAGAGAAATACCCCATTTTCTTATGAAGGGATAGCTGAGCTAGCAAATAACTTCATGGACTCTGCAGTGCAGGGACAAGTCCACCTGCAGGAGCCTGCAATCTATATGAGCTCACCTTCTTATTGCAACCTGAATATTCCTCCTCCTCTATTGGATGCCACAGCTTTGCCATAGTGGCAACCAAGACTGGATACTCATCAAGAGATGAGGCAACGCAGAGAGCTAAACAAAGAAAAACTGTCCACCTTCCACTCTAAGAGATACTTGCCAATTTAGGGCTGGAAATTTGGAACGTTCCCCACAGATTGGTGGTACTGTTCTGTTTTGAAGACTATGGAGACCTCAGCATTGGGGCCTGGATGGTAGAAGTAGGTCACCAGGAGCTGGGGTTGGGGGTCATATACCTTGGTTCCGGCCTAAGCTCTCTGTCCTCTTCTCCCATATGAAGACTGGCTACCTCACATACCTGTCCCAGGGGCACTGTGCCTTCCAACACTGCACTTTTTTCTGTGTTTAACTGAATTCTCTATGAAAATATGGAGCCAAAGCTGTCCTTTCTCCCCTGTTGTTTCTGTGGGGGGATTCTGCCACAGTATCAAGGAAGAACTGTAAGATCAGTGCTTCTCAACCTTCCTGATGCTGTGACCAGTTAATACAGTTCCTCATGTTGTACTGACCGCCCCCCCCCAGCCATAAAATTGTTTCACCTTTACTTTATAACTGTAGTTTAGTACAGTTATGAATTATAATGTGAATACCAGATATGCAAGATTTGGATATGTGACCCCAAAAGGGTCATGACCCACAGGTTGGGAATTGCTGTATTAGAGTAGTCATGGCTATAAGCTTTACTTCACACGATTAGTCAAACATGGCTGCACCCTTGCTCATCCTGTCAGCCTTGGACATCCATGCCCAATTCCACTTTCCAGCTGAAGAAACAACTGAAGACGACTCTGGATATCAGTGAGTGGCAGGAACCCAGGCCACATCACCACATTCCTGTGATGTCTGATACATACTCATCCCCTCCATCCCTGACTCCCCAGCCCCAGCCCTGACGGTTTCGGGCTCTGTAACTCTGCAATCATCCACTTTCCTGTACAGGAGAGAGGTTGCTTTCACTTAAGAAGACGTAACCTCAACTGAGAAGATGCCACCACCAGGTGGACTGTAGGGCAAGTCTTTGTGGAAGGGTGGGATGCCAGAGGTCTGCAGACACCAACACAGTGTGCCTTACAATTGATCTCTCAATTGATAGGTGCGTGTCTATCAAAGACGAGCATAGGAATTAACAGTTGAGGCCCCATGACCACAGCTGCATTTTCAACTGTCTCTTCACGGTGTTTTGTCCGAATCCTCAGTGCCTTCCCGACCCTTCCCACTTAGACATGGAGCCAGAGCCCAGTGTCTGTTGGAGTCTCTCGGGTTCCTATGTGCCTTCTCTCAGTCATACGGACTGGATATAACATAGAGACTTCATTCCCCACCCCTGCCCCAGTATTCCTTCCACGGCCCCGTTCACTCATTTCCCGATAAGGCCTAATTCATTTGCTCATAATTGAACTCCGGGCTGAAGCTTGTAACACAAACACCAAAAGACCAAATCAAGATTTTTTTTTTTTTTTAAAAAAAGAGCAAAATCTTCCCATTTCAGATGGAGGAACAGATGGGGCTCTTGGCACACCCAAGGATTTAAACTGACCCTGGGCATCAAGCTAGTGAAGACAGACTGTCACTAGGGAAAAGCAACACTGCAGAGACTCATTCTCCCTCCCAGCTTACACTGGGGTTCTGGAGTCTCTTCTCGGAGCTGTGTGTGGCCAGAGGGAAACAGCAGCTCTGCAGATGCTCTGGGATGTAAAAGGCAGCTGTGGGGTACAGACAAGCCTGGATACATCCTGCTTCCTGGGCCTGGGGTTCTTCCAGCGTAGGGAGTACTACTCTTCGGCTTCCCCCAACGGAAGCCGGGAAGGCAGCCACCTGCCCCTCATCACTACTGCATGAAAGAGATAAATGCATGGGAAGTGCCCATGCAGGGGTTCGCACATAATAGACACTCAATAAAAACTTGGCTTCCTTTGTTTTCTGGGTGCTCGGCCAAACCCGTGAGCCTCTTGGATGCTCTCTGGTCACAACTTTCTCTTTTCACAGCTGGTAAAATGAGGGCCAGGTGGGCAGCTCTGACCCTCTCTTGGATGATATTTAGAAAACAAACTCTGTCTACACACAGGGCAAGTGCAGTCAGCACCTGAGACGGGGCTGTCTTATTTTTAAACAGGGTTTTGAGCTCTGCCAATCTTCAAAACATGGCCACCTCGAGCAACTATTCCACACGGCCCTTGAAGCTGTTCGGTTACTAGAACACACGTCAGTCTCTCTGTCTATCCATCTTCAGCTACCCTAGCACAGGCTTTTTTTGATTAGTGTGAAATGCTCATTTTAATAATTTAGGGGAAAGAAAACCTCTTCAAACAAATCAAACCCTCTGTGCTTGTTACTAAAAATGGTGCGAACCCAGAGTCCCTCAACAAGCTATAAATGGGGAGGGGCAGAAGTGCATTGTGGGATTGAGTAACAAAAGTACTTCTCAGGGGGATTTTGACAGGGGAAAAGGCAGGAAAGAAGGGACGTGAAGGAAAGCCTACGGCAGCAGAAAGCGAAGGGCACGCTGAGCCCTCTGGGTACTTTGCTAGCCACCTTCCTTCCTGTGATGGGAATCTCATCAACCCCAGGAGCCACCTCTGCTGCTGGCACAGAATGTGGCCACTGCAGCATGAATAATAAAAGCCCAGAGATAGATATTGGGGCTCCATCTGGAGAGAAGTCACATTGAAACTGAAGCTGTCTACAGATTCAGAGGTCACTGGTAAAGAGAGAGTCTAGCTCAGGTTAGAGGAACAAATGAAGGTGCCCAGAATAGGAGACACACCCTAACTAGGTGTTCCCATCATGCCCCAGGAAAGCCTAGAGAAAGAGCGTAGCCTAAAGGCGCACCTTATAAAGCCCAAAGCCTTTTACGGTCTAGTTTCTTGAGTTCTTTATATATTTTGGAGATCAGACCTTTGTCAGTTGCGGGGTTGGTGAAGATCTTCTCCCAGTCAGTGGGTTTCCTTTTTGTCTTAGTGACAGTGTCCTTTGCTTTACAGAAGCTTCTCAGTCTCAGGAGGTCCCATTTATTCAATGAGGCCCTTAATGTCTGTGATGCTGGGGTTACACATAGGAAGTGGTCTCCTGTGCCCATGTGTTGTAGAGTACTTCCCACTTTCTCTTCTATCAGGTTCAGTGTGTTCAGACTGATATTGAGGTCTTTAATCCATTTGGACTTGAGTTTTGTGCATGGTGATAGATATGGATCTATTTTCATTCTTCTACAGATTGACATCCAGTTTTGCCAGCACCATTTGTTGAAGATGCTCTCTTTTTTCCATTGTATACTTTTAGCTCCTTTATCGAAAATCAGGTGTTCATAGGTTTGTGGGTTAAAGTCAGGGTCTTCTATTCGATTCCATTGGTCGACTTCTCTGTTTTTATGCCAATACCAAGCTGTTTTCAATACTGTAGCTCTGTAATAGAGTTTGAAGTCAGGGATGGTAATGCCTCCAGACAATCCTTTATTGTATAAGATTGTTTTGGCTATCCTGGGTTTTTCGTTTTTCCATATAAAGTTGATTATTGTCTTCTCCAGATCTGTGAAGAATTTTGATGGGATTTTGATGGGGATTGCATTGAATCTATAGATTGCTTTTGGTAGAATTGCCATTTTTACTATGTTGATCCTCCCAATCCAAGAGCAAGGGAGGTCCTTCCATTTTCTGGTGTCCTCTTCAATTTCTTTTTTCAAAGACTTAAAGTTCTTGTCAAATAGATCTTTCACTTCCTTGGTCAGAGTTACCCCAAGATATTTTATGCTATTTGTGGCTATCGTGAAAGGTGATGCTTCTCTGATTTCCCGCTCTGCTTCCTTATCCTTAGTGTATAGGAAGGCAACTGATTTTTTGGAGTTGATCTTGTATCCTGCCACATTACTAAAGGTGTTTATCAGCTGTAGGAGTTCTTTGGTAGAGTTTTTGGGGTTGCTTATGTATACTATCATATCATCTGCAAATAACGAATGCTTAACTTCTTCCTTTCCAATACGAATCCCCTTGATCCCCTTATGTTGTCTTATTGCTATTGCTAGAACTTCAAGCACTATATTGAAGAGGTATGGAGAGAGTGGACATCCTTGTCGTGTTCCTGATTTTAGTGGGATGGCTTTGAGTTTTTCTCCGTTTAATTTAATGTTAGCTGTCGGCTTGCTGTAAATAGATTTTATTATATTTAGGTATGACCCTTGTATTCCTAATCTCTCCAAGACCTTTATCATAAAGGGGTGTTGAATTTTGTCGAATGCTTTTTCAGCATCTAATGAAATGATCATATGGTTTTTTTCTTTCAGTTTATTTATATGGATTATAATATATCAATGTAATATCAATGTGGATTACATTGATAGATTTGCGTATGTTGAACTGCCCTGCATCCCATGAGGCCTGCCTTATGCCACTCATAAACTAGGCATCTTCATGAGTGCGTCTTCGTGATAAGCTGCCCTATGCTGCTGTAGTATGGACCAAAATACAAGGACTCCAAGGCCTTAGAGCAGTTTTTCTCAAGCTTCATGTTGTAGGGACCCCAAACATAAAATTGCTTCATTCCTACTTCATGACTGTAATTTTGCCACTGTTATGAACCATAAAGTAAATAGCTGTTTTCTGATGGTCTTAGGCAACCCCCAGAGTGGTCACAACCCACAAGTTGAGAACCACTGCTTTACAGTAACCTCCCATCCACAGAGGGTGTGTTTCAAGACCCCCAAGAAGATGCCATGAACACCACCAACCCCAAGTTCATATGCTGTTTTTTCGTTACATACACACGCCTGTGACAAAGTTTACCTTATAAACAAGATATAGTAGGAGGTTATCAACTATAACAAAATCAAATATTAAAACTGCACTGTAATAAACTCGGCAGCACCACACCTGGGTACCCGAGGTTCATCATTTAGGAAAGCAAAGGGCATCTGAAATCAGTGCTGGTGATACCTCACAGTCAATGTGATCACTAAAATCTTGGCCCTGTGACTAACAAGCAGGCAATGGCCATAGCATGGAAACACTAGGCTCAGGAGTGAGTCCTTGACTCACACCCCAGGAGGGATAGTGTGGACTTCAACATATTGATCCACACTGAACACAATATAAGGCTTACTATATCACTATGTCTAGCGTTTCCAGACTGAAGTTGATGGAAAGCTGGAGAACTGGAACCATGGTATTCTTCACCTGTGATACTGAAGTTAAGAGGTTCTGGGGACATGGCTACTGTGTCTGATGTTACCAGCCAGGGTCTGCTCAACCCTTGCTCCATTGCCAGGGACACTGTCTGTCCTTTGGGTTCACGTCAGCACATTCTTTCCTATTAGCTCCCTTCTTCCCTCTCCACTGGACTCTGGACTGGTTTGGGAGAAGGACCTGTGAAGATGCAGAGGCAGATAGCACAGAAGGGTGGGCATCCTGTAGACTTTAGTCTGTCTGACTGTTCCTACGTTCACCAGGCCAGGAGAGATGTCAAAGGCAGCTAGTACTCACCAGGAACTCAACTGAGAGCTGTCTACTTAGGCAAAAAAAGACAAATATACACGAGATGGCCCTGCCAAAAATATACTAGATCTAACACATGCTGTTGATGCCCTTAAGGATCTAAAGGGTGTATTTTAAATCCCTTAGGATATACAAAATGGAAATAAATTTAAGTACTGGTGCCTAGGAAAAGAGATCATCACTTAGCTAAGCAGTGAGAAAAGGCTTCATGGAGAAAATAATTCTTATTAGTCACCATGAAGAAGTGACTTCAGCTAGGCAGTGGTGGTCCACACCTTTAATCCCAGCACTCAGGAGGCAGAAGCAGGTGGATCTCTGTGAGTTCGAGGCCAGCCTGGTCCACAAGACTAGTTCCATAGTTCCAGGACATCCAGAGTTGTTACACAGAAAAATCCTGTCTCAAAAAAAAAAAAAGTGACTTCAGTCACTCCCTTAGGTGTTACTGTGTAGGGTTAAGCCCAGCCTTAGGGGGCGTGTCTGCCTCGGGCTAATGTTTACCTATAAATCTGCCAGGCATGTGCCCAGCCGCCCCTTCTGCTTTCCTGGTCTCCACGGGAACGGTGGTTCTGTAAGCCTATTTCCCCATTAATGCTGTATATATTTTTACAATCTGTCTGCATTCATTCACGCCGATACATCTTGGCGCCCCACGTTGGGTGCCACTCTGTAGTCATAGGAGCGGCGGGCTACATTCCTGGCATGCGACCACCAGCATGGCTATCTTTATACCCAAAATAATTACACGGAAACTGTATTCTTTTAAACACTTTTCGGCCCATTAGTTCCAGCCTCTTATTGGCTAGCTCTTACATATTGATCTAACCCATTTTTAATATCTGTGTAGCTCCATGAGCTGGCTTACCAGGAAAGATCTTAACCTGCGTCTGTCTGGAGTGGGAGAATCATGGCGACTCACTGACTCAGTTTCTTTCTCCCAGCATTCTGTTCTGTCTACTCTGCCTACCTAATTTTCTGTCCTATCAGAGGCCAAGCAGTTTCTTTATTACTTAACCAATGAAACAACAGATAGAAAGATGACCCTCCTCCATCATTACTGTGGGAAGTTTGGGTCTTTCAGCAGTCCTGTTCCATGACACCCACTGCTGGCCAACTCTGCTGTGTTCCCTGGAAGCATTTGCCCTAAATCTGATTGCACTATCATGTACAGCTTCATCATCCTCGCTGGAGTTCTGAGCCACTTCTGAGCCTGTCATCTGTCCATACCAGTCACTGGGCACTGATCTGTATTTCTATCCTCGCTGGAGTTCTGAACTACTTCTGAGCCTGTCATATGTCCATACCAGTCACTTGACACTGATCTGAATCTCCGGGAAAGACTTGCAGGGGAAGCGAAGTATACGCCTGCCTCTACTGTGTGCCACACCTCCGACCAGCGTCCTTGCTGCTGATGACTGAGCCATGGGGACTCTGTGTGTGTCTACTGAAGCGTGGCGGGCTGATTTGCTGCTTGCTATCTGTAAGCCTGAGTAAGGACTGGCTGGGTGGTGTACAGGCTCTCTGTCCCCTCAAACGCTGCCTCGCTGGTCCCATAAAGCACAGGAGGACTGTCAAAAGCTAAGGAATTGCTTTTGCCATCTGTCATTTTAAAGAGTATTTCTCAGACTGTGATCCAGACTCATTGAAAGTCAAGATTCTTCTCTTACCTCAAGGCCAGCTCTTTCTGGTGACTCTCTCACCTCTTGCTGGCCATAGATGCTAATCTAACCTTGATCCATCAGCTCGAGAGGTTAAAAATGAAACTGCAAGCCAGGGTCTCACAGCAACACACAGATAACCAGGCCCTCAGCAGCCGAGGTAAGGTGAGTGTTTGTTTATTTGTGTTCGGGAGCATTTTTCCTAATGCCAGGGAAGCGACGGGTTTATTTTTCCACTCCCATTCACACCAGCTGCTGTGAAGCCGCAATAAAGGCTCTGGGCGCAGCGCTCTGGCCGTAGATCACGGAGAGGCCCAGCTGCAGATGGATACAGCAGCTGGTCCAGAGAGGTACCCTGGCCGCCTCCTCCCACCCCAACACAGCCAGGCTTGGGACGCAGGGAGTAGCTCGTCGGCTCTCCCACATCCCTCTCCAGATTTATGAAGCAGGAAGCAGCTAGCCAAAAACACAAAGCAGGAATAGTCCAACTGTTGGCTTCAATTTTTTTTTTCTTAAAGCCAACACACACCTAGTTAATCCTTAGCCATTAGCCAAAGAGCAAGGGCCTTTCGGCTACAGCTGTCTAGAAACCAGATGCTTGGACCCAAAGGCCAGTGTTGTGAAAATGTCCTTAGGGCTGTCGGGTGCTCAGAGTCTCCCACTGTGAACTATGAAGGGAGGGGGACAGAGCTGACATTGGGGCGCCCCCTGGGAACCAGGCACATGGTACACTGACTCAGGCTTCTTTAATCTCCAGCTGCTTTTTGAGAACCGCAGTCAGGAGATCTGGGCCTCCATTGACCCTAGACATAATGACACGTCCCTCACCATCAAGGGACAGGCCTATATGTGAGGATGGCTGTGACCTTGAGCCCTTCCAGAGGTACCATTTGACCACCATGTTCCCATGCTTCTTCATTTGCTTCTTGTGATAGCCTGTGTAGACCTGCATCTCAGATGGAGTTACAGGCTAACATACCCCTCTCTTTACTCCCCCCCCACCGTGTTTCCCACCTCTACCTCTTGTTTTATATGGAAGAAAACTAAAGTTCTATCATCCAAACAGCTATGGCACACAGGGACCTTGAGGGAGGATTGAAACCACAACAAGCCTGCCCTCTATCACGTCTGCACACATTCGCACACATCTGCACACTTGATACAAATATCCCTCTTGTTGCTGCTCTTGCCCACTCAGAGTGAGATGTACCACACATAGGCTTTTTTCTCTACTCCTGCTCACTCCAACGGACAAACAGCCATAAGGCCTGCCTTGGTTAACTAGCCAAAGACGAGGTGATGGGAGAACAGGCCAACTGTAACTCTATCTGGCAAAAGAAAAGAGCCAAGACGAGGCTTAGTCAGTCAGTGGGTTTCTGGACTTGCACGCACCAAGACCTGATTCCAATCATCAAACCTCATTAGAAGCCTGGCAAATAATAGCCAGTGTTTTCCAGCCCTAAGAAGGAAGAGACAGAAGGAACCCTGGGCCTCACTGCCCAGCTAGGTTAGCATGCTTGGCAACTCCCACACTAGTGGGAGAACCTGTAACCCGTAAAGAAGAGTGGACAGTGCCTGAAGAAACACCCAAGGTTGTTCTCTGGGATTCTGGTATCTACTCTTTCCCTCCCTCCCTCCCTCCCTCCCTCCCTCCTTCCCTCCCTCCTTCCCTTCCTCCCTCCCTCCATTCCTTCCTCCCCCTCTCTCTTACACACACTCACTAAAAACAAATCCACATACTCAAGCCCCTGTAATACATTAAAACAAAAAAAATGAATTTTCAGAATCAGACTGAGGCTTGAAAGTTGTTCCATAGATTTGTGAATCTGGAGGAACCAAAGTGGAATATCTAAGAGGAATCAAGTGCCATTGACACACAGTCTGCCCTGGGTACCCATGAGACCCGCCCACCCTCACATGGAAAACACTCACCAAACATCATCTGTGCTGAACATGTACGACGGCCATCTCATCGTTGTTCTCATGTCATACACAGCATGGTTATTTCATGCGGTTGTCTAAGGGAGGGCTTAGAGCATGCGCAGACATGGATTTAGGCGTAAATACTACCTGGTTTTATCAAGGCACTCAGGTGTCATTAGATTGTGATATCACTGGAGGTCCTGGAACCAATCCCCTCCAGATGCCACGTTCTGGTCTACTTGAGTGGAAGAATTCTCAACTTCTACTGTTTCCTCATTGCCTAATGTTTGAGTCTAATGGAGAAAGAGCCTCACCAAGGCACGGGCGGTGCAGTTAGCTGTGCACTACGTGGTCTGTGTCTGGGATAGGAAGTTAGCGTTCTTTGTGGTTTGGTATTCGTTTGTTGCTTTTATGGATCTCCCTCTTCCAATAAGAAGGCTGCAGTGGAGCGTGGGTGCACGTGGAAAAAATGTCAGTGATAACGAGGTCTCCAAGCCCAAAGCAGAAGCAGGACACCCTGGAAGGCAAAAATAACTAATAAACCAACACTGTCTTGTTCACAAAATGAATATATGGTCATTTCTGCACAGCAAGTTGTAGATTTTCCTGTGGATGCAAAGCTTGCAGCACAGAGCCAGGAGTGTGAGTGTTGCCACACAATGGGCCTGGAAGGCACAGAGCTCATCGTTGGAAATTCTCCTATGACAGCAGATCAGTCCCGGGAGTGCTCAATCTGTGGTCTCAATCAAACACCCTGATCTAAAGCTGGGCTTCTCTGTGCACCTGCCAGGGTTGAGATGGACATCAACTGTGATGAAGGCCATTGTTATGTAATCAGCTTCTTTTCATTCGTCCTGGATTAGACTCCATCTTTCACCTGCTTCCTGCAACAAATCGGGAACTTCTTTCACAGAGGTCAACTGTCTCACCCGCCTGTATCCATGAGTCCAGCACCCACCCTCCCTAGCACAGAGCACCTTGTTATTAGGATTGAATAAATGATACGTGAAGCCATATTAAAATTGCACATGTGCTCTCTTCACCCGTCAAGTTCAAAGAAACTGGATTTGAAAATAACATTCTATAGACAACTCAAGTTATGAAAAATAAATAACTTGGCCACATCAGAATGGAGTCAAATTGGTTTCTGTAATGTGACATGCCTGTTGTTTTCTCTTAGCACAGTGGTAATGGTTCTCCATGACGGCCACATGTTTCCATCATTAGGAGCCAAGAAGTGAATGCATTCCAGCTCAATTCTGTGACTCCTTCTCTAGAATATTGCTTTGGCCTAATGTGCAGAATTCTCAACAGGGGCCAGAAAGATGGCTCAGTGGCCTTGTGTGCAGAATGCTCAATGGGTACCAGGGAGATGGCTCAATAATTAAGACCACTATTGCTCTTCCCAGGGAACTGAGTTTGGATTCCACCACATACATCAGGTAGCTCATAATGCCTGTAACTCTGGACTAGGGGATCTGATGCCTTTGGACTCTGCATTAGCTAGACCCAGGTGTACATACCCACATGTAAAAACATACATGTAAGTTAAAATTTCAAAAAAAAATTCCTAAGAAAGACAAAAAGAAAGAAAGCTCCATGGGCTCTGATGCACACAGTTGGGGTGGAGGGCCAATGAGCAAGGGTATTGTACACCCTTCATTTGAAGAAACCACTCTGCCATCCATGCGGTTCCAGAGCCGCACACTGAAGGCCCCACTCACAGTCCATACCAAAGTAGAAGGGTAAGATGCCCAGAGTCGTACAGACAGGGAGTCTAGTTTTGATGAGCTCAAAAGTTTTTTAAACTTTTCAAAATTCTAAAGATGCTTTAAGCCTGGCTTCCCATCATGCACTGCTCAGGGCATTGGATTTTCGGTAGAAGTTCATTCACCATTTTTACAGTGGAATAAACAAAGAGTCTTATCATCTGAGGTGGGAGTGATGGTGTTAGGCATCGACCCTGGGGCCTTAATATACTGAGCACTTGTCCTGCTACCAAGCCACGCACTCAGCCAATGCATTCTGAAAATTTCAACTTAGACCTCTAGGAAAATTGTAGCATACCTGAACGGGGAAGCCCTCCAAGCTCTGACATACTTGGGAAAGCACACCACTGCTCACTGAAGGGAATCCCCAGTCTCCAGGCCAGTGGCTTGCCACCAAGGGCAGCTCTTGGCTGCAGACTCCTGCAGGACTATGCTCACATGGCGGGATTTGCTGTTTCTGTAGAATTAGGCAGCAGCTACTGAAGTTCACGCTGCCCTGGCAATTACAGACAAGTGATCAGGTCTACCGGAATACAAAAGTATTGAGACTATAGTGGAACTGTCCGCTTTCACGGGGCCCACGTCAAGGGCCACTTGTTGCTGTGTGTCCCAGGAAGGCATCTTATGGAGCTAGAGGTAATCACCAAGTCCACAACTGTCACTCAAGTGCAACAATAGTCTAGATTATAGGGAGACTAGAAGATAGAACCAAGGGGGAACCCCTCCACTGGATACTCTACTACGGCTTCTATTCTCTGGGGATCCACTGGGAACATCCACATTTTGGGTGGAGACTCATTTATTCTTCCCATGGGGTCTCAAACACCGGCTCTAAGAGCAGAGAAGAGTACCTGCTTTTAAAAGCAAATGACTTTGCGATCATTACCCAATACCTAATAAAGTGTAGCCTTTAAATGGGCTGTGGAGAACAGATGTTTCCAGGTCTTAATGGAAAAGAATTATGTTCCCATCATGCCTCAGAGGCTGACCTCCTCCACTGCAAGCGTTAGAACCCAGCTAGGCATTCTCTCTGGGTGTTTGGGTTTGATCGATGAGAGCGGTCGCTGGTTGCCTTAAGTCAAATCCGGTGTTTGCGCAGGTAAACATCGCTCTCCGAATGCACACCTGCGTCAGGTGCACACACACACACACACACACACAAACACACACACACGGCTCTGAGCTGCCTGCTGGCAATGTTTGAACAGGCACAACTACCAAGGGTGACTTTGGAAAAGAAACTAACCACTTTGTGACCTTGGGGGAGCCTGAGTAAAATTAGGACATTGGCACCCGGGGATTCAGAGAATGAGGAGCGTGATTCATAAAGCCATCCACATCTGTCCTCCACTCAAGAGCTACCCACACGCGGGGAAAGTCATTTGTGTTGAACATCCATTTCCTCTTCCATAACAGCTAAACAGGATGGCTTGATGTTTATAAGCGTCAAGCATTTAGCAACAACTGATATCTTGCTATATATTTTAATAAGTGCCCTTTTTTTCTTTGTTTCCACCTCTTTGTGTCTCTCTCTCCCTCTCTCTCTCTCTGTGTGTGTGTATGTGTGTGTGTATGTACATGTGCTAGTGTGTGCATGCATGCATACATATACATGTAGACACATACACAGGACCAGAAGCGCACAGGACATCAGGTCTCCTGATCTATCCTTCTCCTCTATATGCCCTTGTGACAGGATATTTTATGTCAGGTCAATGAACCTGAAGGCTCCACCTATCTCTCCACCTGTCTCCCAGTCCTCGGGCTACAGGCATGTTGTGGGTACTGAAGATCTGGATTCAGGTCCTCATGCGTGTACAGTGAACACTCTTATCCACTAACTAATTCCCTCAGATCCCCCAAATACCAGTTTTGGAAGTAGGAAAACCCCGAGACAAAACAAACAAACAAACAAACAAAACTAAGAATTTGTTTCCTTATCTGTGGCCACCCTGATCTGCTCCTATTGCATGAGACCTTGCTTCTGGGGGTCCCCTCCTGGAATGCCTCTTTATAACAGTTTCCCGGATGTAGTCTTCCCTATGCTTGGGTGTTCCTGCTCTGGGACAGAGGGGTGGAGCCTCTGATCCAGGCAAAAGCCTCTCCTCCTCCTAACAGCGCAACTTGGGTGGCACATCTGCCTTAAGCTGAATCAAGCTTTAAGCAGAAATCTTTCAGACTCAGAGGGGAGGCAGTCCTTTCCCGACCCCATCCATGTGGCCTCTGGCCTTGGTCCAGACTGGCTCCAGACTGGACATGGCGTAGCTCCTGAGCAGCAGCAACAAGTTGGGACTTCTTATAGACCAGGGCTCAGTAACACACACTTGAGCGCTGGCAGGGCCCGTGTCTCTCTCTTTTTAGTTCTCTCTGTTCACTTGTTTCTGCTTCTGTTGTTACCCAACACACTGCTTGGGACAGCAATGACTTTGAGCAAGCCACCTGGCCAGCTAAGGTGCTGCATAAGTTCCTTCTCTCATCACCTGGACCAACTTTGTCACAAGATGCAATTTAAGGGATAAAGGTCTCATGTTGGCTCCTGACTTCAGGGTATACAGTTCATCGTGGTGGAGGCATGAAGGCTGGTGTATGTGCCACACAGCTAAGCTGAGAGAGGAGGGGTATTAGTTGGAAGATGGGCTAGTGATGTGGGATGTTCTCTTGTACATGTGTTGTTTTATTGGTTGATGAATAAGGCTGTTTTGGCCAATGGCTTAGCAGAGTCAAGCCAGGTGAGAATTCTGAACAGAAACAGAATAGGCTTAGTCAAGCAGACACCAGCCAGCTGCGGAGGAGACAAGACATGTAGAAAACGAGGTAATGCCATGGCCACATGGCAATGCATAGACTAATAGAAATGGGTTAATTTAAGATATAAGAGCTAGCTAGAAATATGCCTGAGCCATTGGTCAAATACTGTTGTAAGTAATACAGTTTCTGTGTGATTGTTCAGGCCTGGGCAGCCTGTTTACTGGCTAGGCTATAAATCTCAAAGCCTGTCCCCCAGTAAGCTACTTCCTCTAACTAGACCCCACCTCCCTAGGTTCCACAGCCTCCCAAACAAGACATCAGCTGGGGACCAAGGGCTTTATCATGTGAGCCTGTGTCGGATCTCTCACACTCCAACTAGAAACATTCCTCTAAAATAAGGCCGCTCACATCTTTTGACCAGATCCACCAAGGCATCTAAGTGCATGGCACCATTTTTGGCCCCGCCCACCAATCACCCAGTATAAAACCTCCTGTCAGTCACAAAACAGCTCTTGGCCCGAGGATCACATTCAGTATGGTAGGGTGTGACATTCTGGATCTACATGGGTATGTTTGCCCATAAATATAAACAGCCCAAACTTTGCTCCTAATTAATCTTCCAAGCTCCTCCTGACTTGTCTGATTCACTTCTTCCACACATGTGCAGTTCTGATGTCCATTCATCACGATGGAACACAGACAGGAAAGGGCCCTATTCTCAAGGCTCCTGATTATGGCAGAGACATGACCTGAACTAATAATAACATCCAACACAGGGGGTGGGGAGAGCAGGTGCTGTGCACATTCAACTTTAAGCACTTTTGCATGTATGATCATATTAGAAATACACATCTACACATGTGTAGAGGGCACAGTTGGACTAAAGCATGCTAGCAAAGCACACTTCAACTCCAAGTTGGCCTCAGATGGCATGGACATTAAAGCACCTTGGTCCTGTGATTAGAAAGGCTAAGGGGATTCTCTAGATACGTAATTCCTTGTGAAATTACAGCTTGTCAGTGCTTCCCAAAGTCCCAGAGCTAATAGCCACCCTCAAATTTCCTCCCATAGAGAAAGCCTTGTATGGGCCCACAATCCCACACGGCTGTGAGCTGATACAGTGTCCTGCCTTAGGTTAGAGTGGGTCTTGGAACTTGATCTAGATGATGGCCTGTGGATGCAGACATAACGCTGCAAATGTAAGAAGTAGACTATATGCAGGTGGGCTCTGGCTCTTGGTCCTTGAGGACTTGCCTCTCTAGGATGTGTGAGCCAAGGTGGTAACATCATCTCTTTGCATCCTACTCACATTCAGGGGCAAAAAGAAACCAACATTTTATAACGTGAAGCTCTGTCTGGACTTTAAAGGATATACCAAAGCTGAGGATAGAAAAGCAGTTTCTCAGTGCCTGGAGGTGCCTGCGGAGGCTCACTGCCTTTATGACACTTAACTCTCCTGGCAACCAGCAGGCAGTATCAGAGCAGAGATGCCCTCGCCTGCAGCTTAGGAACCAGGGAAGCCAGGACTGAGGTCTAGCCTGCAGCCTTGCAGCATACTCTGCTCACAGGCGATGGGGGGCACAAAGGGTGGTCACAATACCAGTATTAGCACAGCAATGAATCAGGAAGTCCACCAGGTTTAGCAGTGGGCAGCAGTCCAAGTAGAATTACTTTTAAGACTACAGAAGCAAAAGGAATAAGGAATAATGAGGACTCCCAGGCAGCTGTGGTCTCAGAGGAAGAGTGACGGAGATGTGGGAACACTGATGTGGCAGACACATTCATACACATCCCAAAGAGGTAGGAATGAGAAAGCTGTCTTCGCAGATGTCACATGATCACTGGTAAGGCTGACCACAATGTTTGTGAGACCAGCACACTTATAAAAATGGATTCATCAGCTCTCAGAAGTTGTACACCATCTTGGTATCATTTGGGGACCTGACATTTTGTTAACCATGCTCCTAATCCGTATCAAGATTCTAGAATACAGAGACCATCATTTCATCAGCATGGAAGAACACAGAAGCTCAGTTCAGACTCACTTGGGGTGAACCTAGAACAGGTCCAAGCTTCCAGCACACACCAGGTCATTCCTAAGTGTTGGGCCCCTTATCATTTTAAACATTTAAACAAGAAGATCTTGTATGGGTAAACAGAAAGACTTCATTGGAAGATGATTAATTCACTTCCCACTTCACAGGAAACAAAAGCAGACAAAACACTACTATCACAATATAGGAAACCTAAGCAGTATAGCTAAAACTAGGACCATAGCTAGAAGACACAGATCTAACTCAGGGCCACAGAAATGGACGCCACGCCAAAGGACTGTCCTGAAAGCTGACTTTCGGGTAAACCACAGAAAACCCGTCATTAGGTTCTCAGAGTATAGCCATGGCACACAGAACTCTGATACCAAATCATAAAGCAAAGGTAACCTTCAAAACCTCTCACAAGAAAATACCAGAGTCTTCTACTTAACAATTCTTTTGCCAGAAAATTGATTATCAAAATCTCCATTCTGACACTGCACTGTCTCTAGACAAAACATACAATCCTGGGGCACCACAACAAATGGAAGATAAGAAGTGCAAGAACTGTGGCGGGAAATCTCCCTTCCCTGTGACACCTGGTGTCATCATACATTTCTGCTCCGGTGATTAAAGGCCACCGCAGAAGCAACTTCAAGAAAAAGGTTTATATGTTTATTGACTTACAGTTTGTCAGCACAGGTGACAGGGAGATGTGCTGCCCCCTGGAGGTCCCGCAGAAACACGTCTTCTCTGGATGCAATGGAGCTGCTACAACTGTGGCCTGCATTGGTTGCCCCGGAGGAGGCGGAGGACGAGAGGCAACAATGTTCAATGCTGGTGGCTTGCAGGCATAGCAATCTTGCCTGCTAGAGGCTGTCACCAAGGACAGGGTGGTACGTGGCTGCCCGGAACTCCCGCAGAAACATGTTGTTGCTGAGTAGAACCTGCCCTGGGCCCACCGGCTGGCTGGCCCCCAACCAACATGGAGCCACCGTGGTTCCTGTGTTGTTCGCATGTTAGGGAGGCGGAGACACAGGATGATGGTTTGGCCTGAAGCAGAGCCAAGGGGAGGGGCAGCTGGAACCTACCAAGGACAAGACACAAGCATAGGAGCTGAGACAGAAAGGTCTCCATCCTGACAGTCTGGAGCCAAGGAGTACCACAAAGTCACAACATTCTCTGCAGCTCTGCCCCCACTGCAAGTGTTAGAGCTCTGCTGGGGGAAGGGTCCCCGATGCAAGTGTAACAACTCTGTTCCAGCCGGGGAGGGTTTCCCTAGGAAAGTATTACAGTTCTGCTCTGTCCTTGAGCCGGGGAGGGTTTCCCTAGGAAAGTATTACAGTTCCGCTCTGTCTATGAGCCGGGGAGGGTTTCCCTAGGAAAGTATTACAGTTCCGCTCTGCCCTTGAGCCGGGGAGGGTTTCCCTAGGAAAGTATTACAGTTCTGCTGCGCCCTTGAGTTGTTACAGTTGCTCTTCCAGCAAAGTCGTTACACCTGAAGCCTGTTCGTGTGGCAGTCACAACATCCAGGAGAGTGAGAAGTGGCGTCAAACTGGAGCTTATATAGCCTTTCTTGGGAGGGGTGGGGCAGAGGTTTTTCAAGGCCGCTCAGGATTGGTGGAGTTTTGTGGCCTGATTCTGGGGCAAGTTCAGGGATTGGTGGAATTTCAAGAGCTGGTTCTGAGATCGAGTCAGGGGAAGGGCAGTTTCTCCTTGCTCCCTTTTTCCCCTTCCCAGGGTAGAATGCATTGGCCAGAGCTCCCTCAGAAGCACATTGTGACCGAACAGCGCTGGTCCTAGGCCTACTATCCCTTATGGGTTCGGAGCCCCTAAGTCTACCTGCAATCCTTGCTGCTTGCTCTGCTGGGAGAGGGAGGGCAAGTAGCAGCAGTGCTGCCCACAGGCTGCAAGCAGAAAGATTGAGCCCGGGGAGTCTCGGAGTGGCAGACTTGGACAGTGGGGAGGTGCACAGCAGCCAGGACCTCACCCAGAACCTGCCCCCAGATGCCCTGCATAGTGGCGATATCACCTGAGTAGCAACAGGATATATGAGTGGAGTATTGGCATGGTCCAGTGTTTATGGTGTTCCCCAAACCAGAATCCTTGAACCAGGCCTTGAGTATCTGCATGTAAAGTGGGGGATGGGGGACCATGTCATGGCCCAAGAGGGCCAACAGGGTTGTGTACAGCATTCTGGGGCTTGCACTTCGATGCAGACACACACTGTCCTGGTTCCAAGTCACGACGGGACGACCAAGATGAAGAATGATTCATTTTCTGGATTAGACCCTGTCAAAAGACCTCTAATGGTCCATGCTGCCCCTGGAGGACACTTTGATCACTGTGGTGTGCTGTCCAAGGCCATGTTGGGAGCATCATGGGGGCGGGGGGGTGGAAGCATACCTTGGAGTACCGGGAAGTGAGTGGGCTTGGGGTTCATGATGGGAAATTCCTAAATAATAAAGATATTATGAAAAAAATAATAATTGAATTTCTTGATCTATGTTACCAGACAATGTATATTACAGGAGCTTGGTCAAAGAGGGCTTACAGATTCTGAGTGCTAGCTAATTCTCAGAGGGAGAAGAGAAACCAGTTCACTGATTGGTTGGACAGGTAGGGGACGTGCCACCATTTTGTCTGTGAAAGTCTATTCTGAATTTAAAAATCCGTGGTGAAACATGGCTCTCAAGAGCTCACCCTGGGCCCCCAGCAGCATTTAATCCTAATCTTTCTTACACCGGACCCATGTTGTCCAACAGAGCAAACTCTCCTGCTTCCCTGGGCCATTCGGGGGTCAATGGTTCCCAACACCGTGTGGGTTCAGGTCCATCTCCTGCTTCTTGCTGAGGTTTGCACGGGGCCTAGGGCTCATTCAACGTGTTTCACAGATGTATCAGCCTCCCCTGTCTCACGAAGGCAGGAGGCCTGCGAGGAGCCGACAGCTAGTGAGAAAATGGCTTGCCTGGACATGAGAGAAGAACATGGTGCTTGGATCTGTGAAGAAGTTGATGCCATTCTGCATATAGACAGGATCAAGCTGTCAAAACTGGGTCTGGTTCAGAGTGGAGAATTCTTAACTGAAGGTGCCCAGGCAATGAAAATGGCCAAGCAGATCCTACAGGGCCATGAGGTAGCACCATCAGCATACAGCATGGGGAAAACTGGGTCACCGGTGGCTGGTTACAAGACTGGCTGAGATCCTCTGCAAGAAGGTTGTCCAGGTAAACATACCTGCTCTGTTTAGAAAGATGAAGCCTTGCTGAATGTATTCTCTCCCGACAGTGTGTGTTGTTTGTGTGTTTGTCCATGCTAGGCAAGCACTCCAAGCGGGCTCTATCCTCTGCCCTCTCTTAACTTTTGGTTTTGATTGAAGGTCTTACTCAGTTGCCCAGACTGGCCTTGAGCCTTTATTTCTCCTACCTAGACCTCCAGAGAACAAAGATTTCCAAGCGCCATCAGCAGCCTCATCCGATAAATGCTTTTATTTTAGGTGAAACCATTTTCCTGTGTGTAGGAGCCCCATCTAGGAAATACGGCCCCAGTAGTAAGAGAGTAAACTTCATCCAGTACTGGGGTCTCCGATTGTGAGTTGAGAAAAAGAGGGCCTACCCTGCCCACCCCCCCTCTGGCTTCCAGCCAGGGTCTCCCCTGCCCACACCACCCCTGCTTCCAGCCTTGACGTGGGTCAGAATAGAGAAAATATCCAGCAAGAAGTTGGAAAGAAACTCAGTGGGTGTGAGATGGAATAGACAGGGATCAGACACAAAATCCCCATGTCTTATAAAGAAGAAAACAAAGGTAAAAAAGCAGTCAAAAGGCAAAGCCCAGAAACTGTTGAAACACAGTGCTTGTGCGCCACCTGCTGGCCATGATTAATCATTGCATGCTAACTGTCTTTTTTTTTTTTGTTTTTTTTTTTTTTTATTTTGGTTTTTTCGAGACAGGGTTTCTCTGTGGCTTTGGAGCCTGTCCTGGCACTAGCTCTGTAGACCAGGCTGGTCTCGAACTCACAGAGATCC
>NW_004949108.1:1133434-1134240 GCF_000317375.1 Microtus ochrogaster | reverse complement strand
ACTAGCTCTGTAGACCAGGCTGGTCTCGAACTCACAGAGATCCGCCTGCCTCTGCCTCCCGAGTGCTGGGATTAAAGGCGTGCGCCACCATCGCCCGGCTCTAACTGTCTGTTTTTAAAGAATTTTGCATACCACATATCTTCGTCTTCCTGATGCTTCCACAAACTAGATGTCAGGGGACAGAACTACTCCAATATCCCCTGTCTCCTTCAGCTATCTGCCCCTCTGGTCGTGGTGGAATGTCCTCCTCCTAAATCCCCTTCCTGAAGGACCTCCTCCAAACTCCTGCCCCTGATTACTCGGCATACACATTTCTATTGTATTTAGGACTGTTTCATTTTGTTGTTGTTGTTGTTACATAAAAGCTGCTTCCTCTCTGGCATCCATATACTTCTTCTTCATCCAGCCATTTGAATGCATACGGTGTCCTTAGCCTTTCTCTTCCCGCCGTTTCTCATATACCAGTCTCTGGCTTCTAGTCTCTTCCAAGAAGATGAGTTTGACAAGATCTGCAACACATTCCTTAACATAAGAGATAATGGGTGCTTTCAACAAGTCTCCACAGGGGCATCCTCTGTGACATTAGTGGAGAGTCCAGAACTTACTGCCCAGTGTTTTATTTTCCACATATAGTGTCACCGTCCACAACTCGGGACTTCTGAGAATCATGGACTCCTTTTGTACCTGTCCATCAGTGTTCTTCCTCGAATTTAGTCCTGCTGGTAACAGCTCCTCGTGTACACCTCCTCCTGTCCTGTGCACACCTCCTCCTGTCCTGTGCACACCTCCTCCTGTCCTGTGCACAC
>NW_004949108.1:1068533-1132874 GCF_000317375.1 Microtus ochrogaster | reverse complement strand
GCACACCTCCTCCTGTCCTGTGCACACCTCCTCCTGTCCTGTGCACACCTCCTCCTGTCCTGTGCACACCTCCTCCTGTCCTGTGCACACCTGCTGCTGCTCTCTCTCCTGCACACTTCCTCCCGCTGCTCTCTCTCTTATGCACACCTCTTGCGCTCTCTCTTGCACACCTCCTCCTCCTGTTGCTCTCTCTCTCTCTTATGCACACCTCTTCTTCTCTTGCACAGCTGCCGTACCCTCTTAGCTTCCCTATCTCTGCCTGACACTCAGCTCACTCCTCCTTCAGCCTGTGGGGCCGGAAAGAAGATCCATGGGCCTCACTGAAGATCCACACAGGATGCACGGGGAACCGGCAGGTCCCTATCAGCCCTGAGTCTGCGGTAGGATGAGAAGAGCTGGCGAAATGACTGCACCTGGCACAGAGTTCCTCATTCCCTTGGAGTGGAGATGCTGAGGCACAGGTGCCAGGCCCTTCCTCTTCTGTCTGAGTCCTTCCCCCCACCACCACCACATTCCACCATCTCGATGACAGTGTGGACACCGCCCGATACAGCTTAGCCTTCCTGCTTGTGTTCTTGGGCCGCCATGGGCTTTTAGGCCCTTCCTCTTACACACACAGTGTCTTTGCTGAGACTGAAAACACCTTTCCTGATTCTTCCTTGCCACCCCCAGGTATCCAGAGACTTTAGTGTAATTGATTTCCCAGATACATCTAGGATTGATTGATGGCCCTCCTTCTTCCCACAGTCTTTGCAACAGAACTTCATGGCAGCTTCCACCAAGATGCAAAATGTAGACACCCCACTACCACCACCATGCTGCTCTTTGACTCTTGACAGGTTCTGAGATCCATTTTGGCAAAAGGACAAAAATAAGACACTGCCATCAATAGGAACAGAAACAGAAGAATTAAAATATGAAACGCAAGTCCAGGGCAAGAGTTACTTGCTGTTCTCCGCTCTTTCTAGGACCTTTGTCCTGGTTGCCCCAAGGTAGGAGACATAACTAGCTCAGACCACACAGAGGCTCAGGTCAAGAAGAGTCCCCAGATTCTATGAGTTGAATCAAAGTCCCCACTAGCTCAACAGCCGTCACGTGCCACCACCTACATGCCAGTCTTCCAGCTCACTGGTAGAACCCCCAGGTTACTGGTAGGTTAATGTGGCGCCCACAAATGGCGGTGCCACGGACAATGTTGTAAATGACAGCCTCAGCTTAGCTCAGGATGGATTCTAACCTGGGCAGTGGGACTGCTGGATAAACAAAAGCCTAAGCCAGTGTCCCTCGGAAACGTGTGACATGGGTTCCTGCTTGTCAGGAAGAACAACTTCCTTTATCTGCCCCGACAGCCAGCAGCAGCTACTTGTGCCAATAGGGTGTCGAGTTCCCTATTAACATACATCTAAGTCCCTGTGCTGCTCCGGCTGGCACCCTCTGCACCCCCAGAACCTGCTTTCTTAAAACTGGCAAGGCTTTCCCTGCCTTTGGCTAGCCTCTCTGTTCCCTGAGAGGTAGCCATGGGAGCTTTGAATTTCCCCAGATAACCCCCCCTTTTTTTTCGGTATGTGGAATGGTCCAGTTCAGAGGCTTTACTCCCTCTAATCTTACAGGTACCACTAGACCAGTGGTTCTCAACCTGGGGGAGGCAACCACTGGAAAACAGGTATCCCCAATGGTCTTCAGAACCGAGGCACGACCCGGGTGCGAAAGTACAGTTATGAAGTAGCAGGCAAGAAAGAAATTTATGGTTGGGGGTTCCTAAGATCCTGGGGAGCATGTTTTCCAATGGTCATGAGCCACAGGGTGAGAATTGATGCACTAAACTGTGGGGGATGAAAGATGCTTATCAAAACCTGGGGTTTGGAGCGATGCTTTATTTATGAGTAGCTATCTGACCTCTTTCTTTATACATCAAAGTAAGATGGAAAAAAATGACCATCATGCATGTTCTGTGAAAATGTGCGCAACATTTGATGGGATTGGAGAGATGGGCTCAGTGGTCAACAGCACTCGTTGCTCTTGTAGAAGATCCAGGTTCAGCTCCCAGCATCGACATGGAGTTTGCAATCATCTGTAACTCTAGCTCCAGGGGTTCCAATGCCTTCTTCACCTTCAGGGGCAGCAGACATGCACATGGTGCATATACATACATGCAGGGAGCCGGGCGGTGGTGGCGCACGCCTTTAATCCCAGCACTCGGGAGGCCGAGGCAGGAGGATCTCTGTGAGTTTTAGACCAGCCTGGTCGGCAGAGCTAGTTTCAGGACAGGCTCCAAAGCCACAGAGAAACCCTGTCTCGAAAAACGAAAAAATAAATAAAATAAAATACATACATGCAGGGATATACTCATATGCATAAAATGCATACATCTTTAAGATACACGTGATATTTGCTAAGAACTCCCTTTCAGGTAGAAGAGCACACACATGCAGTAGACACTCCACTAAGTGCCAGACACGCCTTCCTCCCAACCGCCCATATTCCAGCAGTGTTCTTCATTCTTGGATGATCCAGGGAGTGATGCAAGAGGAAGAAGCCGTAGGCCTCAGCACTGGGCCTCAATCATGAGCTCCACAGAGTGGATGTGCCTAACTGTGCCAAGAGTCCATGGATCCTGGCAGCGGGGGTGCCAACCTTCAGCGGCGCTCTTAAACTGGCTGCTTGGTAATGGAATTCCACCTTGGCATGGAGCGTTGCCAATCGATGCGGGAGATAAGCCCGTCTTCAGGAAAGCCTTGGCTGGGGTTTTTATTTTGTTCATCTTGGAAGAAAAAGCCACCAGCAACTTCACCGCGTGCTTGGCTCCCTCAGGCTGCCTCGGAAAAATGATTAATTGCTCTCTCCATAATACAAGCCTTCCAGGAACAATAGAAGCAGTTACTACGGGCTATTCATACACATTCAGCTGAAGCCTGGTGGGAAGCTAAGCTCCCATCAGGGTTTCATGCTGACACTGGCAACCATAAACCAACTTAGAGGCAGGAACCAGGCACAATAATATTGACGCGAACAGAACAGTGAACGCGCCATGCTCCCCAATTTGCTTGGATGTTAATGGTTAATTTGGACTTAGGGGTGAAGGTGAGGCCTGAAAAGATGGCAACCTCTTCCACCTGTTACTCTGGCAGGGGGAAGTGGTCAAGGATAACGAGGGTAGAATCACTGATGGCATCACAACAGATTTGTGTCCCCGCTGATCTCACCGGTTCCATCTAGCGTCTCAGAAACCGTTTGTGCTGCCTTCTCTGAGATGCTATGGAAACCAAAGGGGTCAACTCCGGAGCCTTCTGATCACAGTTTCAGAAGGAAAATGGACACGTGTGGAGGCCATTGCAGTTCCACACGAGTGCCAAACAGCGCTCCTGTGCACGAGAAGGAGGAGGGATGGGCAGAAGCTGGTGAGGGTGAGGGGCGGGCAGGTGCGACAGACAAGCAGGCAGAGAAAGCGCTATGTGGCGTCTCTGCTAAGTTTCATGGGGAAATATAAGGCTTCCTCCGCGCACAAAGAGAATGTGAGAGGGTCTCTGTATCTCTGTGGGGTCTGGGCAACACTGGCGGGTGCTGCTGTGGGCATGGGAGGAAAGGAGGGAACCGCTAGAGCCAAACAGGGAACAGTAATTTAGGGCTCCAGGAAAACGTGCTGGCCTTTCCCTCCACTTGACTCTGCGTTTATTCTGGATAGAGGTTGTGAGAGAGAAGGAATGCAGAGGACACGGGGATATCAGTCTATCTCAGTCTAGATTTAAGAGGCAAAGGAAACAGCTAGCCCATGAGCTAGATGCGGTGACACATGGCTGCCCCGGAGGGTCTTATCCCCTAGGGACAGCTGTCTGGGAAAACAGAAAGCCAACAGCAGTCCTTGGGGTTAAACCATGTTTTATTTAGACTTGCAGAAGCTTGAGGGAAAGAGAGAAAACAGAGGAGATACACAAGATGAAGCAGGAAAGAGGAGGGACGTATTTCAGGGAGTCGGGTCAGGATATAATCTAATGGCTGAAACTTCCAGGTGATGGATAAGTCTTTGAAAACTTGTGCTATGGAGAACAGTACTTCCATTTTCCCTTGATAGCAACAGAAGGACAGAAGGACCATCTTAAACACAGCCACAGTGTTTCTTCCATGGGATCTTCAGAGCACTAAACAGTGACTTAAAAAAAAACAAACCCTTATTCAAAAGCAGGACATAGGGCCTGGAGAGACGGCTCGGTGGTTAACAGCACTGACTGCTCTTCCAGAGGACCATGGTTTTATTCTCGGCAAGAACGTGGCCGCTCACACCTGTCTGTAACCCCAGTTCCAGGGGACCTCACACCCGCACAGATATACACACAGGCAAAATGCCACTGCACATAAAATACAAATAATAAATCATTAAAAAAAACTTAAAGCAGGAAATGGGCTCTAAGTACTTCCTGTCACACAGTCAATCTTCTCTTCTTCCTTCCTAATTTGCATCTTCCCATTGCTCTCTTTTCTCTGAGGAGACAACGTTTTACTCTGGAGTTTCTTCTGGTTCAGAGCTCACTGCATAGGCCCGGCTGGCCTCAAACTCACGGCAAACCTCCAGCTTCAACCTCTCCAGTCTTCTCATTTCCCCACCACCATTTAATTCCTCTCAACCTCTACTTCCTAGCTGCCCCTCCAGGAAGTGCTCTCTGCCCTGGGTCTGGTCTCTAAAGGCGGCATAGCCACCCACAGACTCCTGCTTAGCCTTTGATCTTGGACAGATTTCTACGATAAAATCTTATGATTTTCTTCAAATTTTATCCTCCTATTCATCCACAGTGACGGCTGCAGTGCCAGCAGAGAGGCCTCAAGTTTACGCAATGGATAGACAGCAGACGGGATTTGAGTTCTCCACAAGTATCAGGAATCGTAAGGTTTCACTCCACTCTCTACAGAGCAGACGCGACCTCCTCCTCTTACGTGCCAAGTTGATGCCCCAAGCCTTTACCCTAGTGGCTTAGCATCCCTTATCCCTTACGGCATGAGTGTAAAATGAACCTCACCTGTGTGCTTAAACATGTGGTCCTAGGTCCTGATACTGTCCTGGGAGGTCCTGGAATCTTTAGGAGATGGAACTCGGCTGTAGGAAGGGAGCCCCTGTGGGGATGGGTGATAGCTGGGTCTGGTTCTTGGTCTACCCACAGTATACGGAGTCTTAGATGTAGGCTCACACCGCTGTAAGCCTAGCCACGGCAGTAAATCCAGTCATCCCTCCTTGTCATAAGCAAACCTAAAATGTGAACCCTATTTTTACATGTTTCCTGAGCTTTTCTTTCTTGCACCTATAAGCATAGATATGAGGCAAGAGGATTTGGGGGGGAGGGTACTTCAGGCCTTTGCCAGGCCTCAAGTCAAATTCCAATGGAGAAAAGTTAGAAAATCATTGTGGATTTGGGGGACATAATGCAGAGGCCAGACAACATATTCAAGTGATCCAGAGATGTAGCCCACACTCTGCCCTCCTGCTTCTCTCTCTCCTAGGGGAGAGATACACCGCTTGCCACTTTGTCCTTCCCCATGGGCTGCAGGTCATCCTGGACAATACGTGGGTAAGAGGGCCTGTTTAGGAGGGTCTTAGAGGTGAAGAACATGATTCGGTCACCCAGGCGCATGGAGGTCTTCGAGGGCTTTCAGCAGAAGTGGAAGAGCCCTGAGGAGATCCTAAGAACGGGGTGGGGGAGTGGCGAGGAAGCCAAGGTGCATCCACAAGAAACAGAAGAGGACCTGTCCAGTTAACATCATGCACAGCTTCCAAAGTGCACCCAAATATGGTGGCTCTAGTGTATCAATTCTTCAGTGATGAACACGGGCAACACCCTGTGTTTGACATTATCAAACGTCCTGTTGACTCGTGCCTGGCATAGGAATGCCGTGTCGGGTCTGCCTCCCTTGAAGCTCTCTGGGCTTTCCCCACAATATGGGCCCTCTGCAGGTGCATGTGTGGTTATTTTGCCAAGCGGAAACTTGCTTTGTTGTAACTTTCCCTCTGGGTTGGGGGCGGGGGTCTCTTTTCATTGTCTCTCTCTCTCCTAATTGGTATTTGTTATAACTCCAAGTTTAGTCTCATCTGCAAGCTTCATCACGGCTCTGATTGCTCCTTTGTCGTTAATAAAAACCTTGGGTGATTATTTACCATCCATTGTGTGCTCACAATGCCTTAGGAGTTCTGCAGAGGAGCGCATCCCGCTCCGGGCAACCTCGTGCTCTCGGCCCTGAAAGGTTTTCCTCAAATAGCTGAGCACAGTTGGGTTTTTGTCCTTTTGTGGATTCCCAAATGAGTTATGATTAAGGATCTGTGTGCTGGGTAGACTTTGCAGGCCAAACCCCCAGAGAGTCTCTCATACGAGGCAGTCTACCTGCCTAACCTGGAGTCCATCATCTGCTGTAAACAGAAGTTAAGAATTTGTTACCCGGGGATCGGGGGTGTGGTTCAGCCCGTACAGTGCCCATTGTTACAAGTATGAGAACCTGAGTTCAGATCCCCAGCACCCACACAAAGGCCAGACACAGGGGCCTGTGTCTATAAGTGTTATGGGACAGAGATAAGAGGCCCCAGTTCATTGGTTCACCAGCTTAGTGGAATCTATGAGCCCTGTATGCAATTGGCTGTGCAACATTCTATGCACCGCGCTGCCAAGCTAAAGGCAGAATTACATTTCCTTAAGCTATGCCAAGCGATGAACCCAGGAACCCATGAGCGTGTGTGACCTTATCAGCCAATAGGGTCTCTCTGGTGGTCAAGTTGAGTTTCTCAGTGTGGCCCTCAATGTCAATCACAGGCACCCGGGATGGGGGGAGCAGGCACCAGGTGAAGATGGAGGAAAAATATGGTGATAGATATGGACACTGAAGAAGGCCAAGACCTGTCAGATGCTACTACCGCAAGGAAGCAGAAACGTGTGTGCCTTCCTTACAGTCCTCAGAAGGTTCCAGGGCACTTTCATCTGGGCTTCCCATCAGCTCCTCCATAGAGTCTGCCATCGTTAGCCCACACTGTCAACTGTGGACGAAGAAACATTATTACGTCGTTAGGGAAGCACACCTTTGAGGGTGTCTATGGAGGCATTTCCACAGGTTAAGAAGAAATGATCCACCCTGAATGTGAGAGTCAGGATCTCATGGGCTGGTGTGATGGTCAATCTTCAAGGTCTCACCATGGAAACTGACCTCTGGGTGTGTCTATGAGGGTGTTTCTACCAGGATTTAACTGAAATGGCAGGATTCACCATGAATGTGGGCCATGAACCAAATTTTTGGAGAAAGCTAGCTGAGCATCAGCATCCTCCCTCACCTCCCTCCCTACCCCAACCCCACTAGCTGACTGTGGGTGGATGTCATGTGACCAGCTGCCCCACACTCCTGTGAGTTGGAAGAAATCCTTCCCCACCCTACATTGCTTTTGTTGGGACCTGGACACAACTAAGATCCAAGAATGAAGGAAAAGGGAGAGAACAGGAAAATCAAGCGAGGGCCAGCAGCTCCCTCTCTTGCCCGTGACTTGGTTGAGATGTAAAGAGTCTCAGCCACAGGGCTATGGTGCCATGGACCCTGCCTTCCATTCTCCACTATGAAAGACTGGCACCCTCTCCAACCATGAGCTAAAAGAAGCCGTTAGTGGCTTCCATTTTGTGGCAGAGAAAACAGTCTCCGAATACAGATGCTGTGCTCTGAGTGGCAAGATCTCCTCTCCCTCCTTGCCTCCCCCTCCTCCTCCCACCTCCCGCTGTTCTCAGCACCCAATCTTCAGGCCAGTCAGCGAAGCAGTTACAAAAGATGGAGCCAGGCGAGAGTATACAAAAATTCACCTGTATTCCAGCCAAAATATCTTTAAAAAGAAATCCCTTCGAAAGGGGAGACAGACGACGTAAGACGCAATACATTTAAAATATGTATTGAAATTATAGATCCAATGTGTCCCTAGGGTTCTAAAGTACAAATCACAACATGGAAAGGCATTCAGACAGCTCTTACACGTCACAGTGTTAGTGGTACCAAGTGTACTCACGTCTCAAAACCACAAACGCAATTTTCTCATATATAATTTTTTGTTTGCTTGCTTGCTTGTTTGGTCTTACAGTAACCACTCATCAAATACAGAATGCATACGTGTGCACGTGCGCATGACGGACACATGCATGTTTTTATACAAGATTAAAATACACTTGAGGCAAAGTTAGCAAAGTCTCAAAGAAAAGTCAGGCACGTGGCACACAGCTACACCTAACTGGAGGGCCTTGGGATCTTGGAAGACAGGATTATACAAGCCAGGAGGGCTGGAGAGATTGTAGGGTTTTAACTGTCAAGAGTGGGCTCTCCTAATCATGGGGCATCAGCAACCATTTGAACATAAGCCCTTCCCTCCTGGTTGAGTTTTTTTTTTGGCGACAGTCAGTTATAATCTCTTTACCTCATTTAACTTCATAAGGGTTTGGGTTCATTGTGAGGGAGAAACAAGCTTTGGTATTTTTATTTTTTAAAGGAAACCGTCATGAAATTGTATACATGCAAAGTGGTTTCCCTTGAAGATTTCGTTGTGATTTACATATATATATTCACAGGTGTGTTTATTTATCTGTGGGAATCAGGAAGTACACAAAATAAACCCTCCCTCATCCTCTCCAGTCCCCTAATTTTTAAAGGCGACCAAGAAAAACACTTCGGATTCATGAAATAACCTCTCCCTTTCCTAAGTGCAGTGGAAAAAAATAAATTCATCTTTAAGTCAGATGTTCAAAGGCTGACAAGCCTTCCTCCCCAGGGGTTGTATTCAATGGGAAACCTGGCTAGGATCTTACACCTGTTTTATGGAACAATACACTGTAGAGAGAGAGGATTTGTTCTCTTCAAGACAGATACCAAAGTGGGGAAGGTGTTGGTTCCACAGTCTGAGCTACTCCCAGGTGGAGACGCGGGCCATAATTCATGGAATCCAAATCTCTGTCCCCACAAGGAGCTGGTTCTCTGTCCTCCATGAACACGGATCATGACTGCCTCTGAGAGCATCACCCTGGGGAGACTGTGAAGCCATGGGCTGCAGGACTGAGCTTGGCAGGGATTAGCACACCCAGTAAGACAGTGGGTAGGGTCAGCCACCCAATGCCTCAGATAACCCACAGGCCAGCAGGCCCTCAGTGGTGCCCTACTAGACAAGACCACAGCCTGTCATTAAGTCCCACAGCCTGTCACTAAGAGGCTCTTCCACAAGCTCAGGACTGAACAGTGTTCTTCTATCAGGAGAGTGGTCCATCTCATTGAACTTCATTTTCACTTCTGACCAACCACACTGAGCAACAGAAAGGTTACTATGATCACAGAGCACTTCAGGCTACTCAGGACTTACAGCAAGACCAGTTGCATCTGGGGGAGGGGGCATCTTCACTGTTCCACGTGCATTTTACATCACACATGGTTCAAGCTGCGTGCCCATAATAAACGGGTGTGGAAGTCTCTACTAAAAGGACTCCCATAGGGAACAATGCAAGTGTATATATTTCAGTGTGATCTTGCTGGTGTTTCTAGAGGGAGTGGACGAGTTAGTTTTTATTACAATTGAGCAAGTATGCTTGATAAAAAGGCTCATGGCAGACAGGGATCCTCTGTCCATACTTGGTCAGCCCCAGCATCCCTACGGCCCCTGCCTGCGTCCAGTCATGTGCTTGGGAAGAACACTGTGGGCTGGTGTGAGTAGGTGGGGTCACAAAGGTGTGTGAACTTTCAGAAGTCTCCCAGATACAAAGTGACTCCATGTTTGATTAGGGAGCCTGAGCCGTGGTCTGGAAACACAGGCTGCTGCTCCTACTGCAAGGATGAATGCAACCAAACAATGAGACAGACAGTGGTGGTCAAGGCGGGGTGGGGAGGACCATGGTCTTGTGAAGTCTGCCTGTGCACCGATAGAACCAGGGCCCAGGCTGCCTGCCACCTCTGAGAAGCATTTTAAAAGGTGGTGGCCGGATGGTCTTGCACACAAATTCCAGGCCTGAGGTCTTGAATCCAGCCACAGACTCACATAAAATCGTCAGTCCTTTTCAGAAGAGCCAGGCCACCTTGCCCCTTGTTTCCAACCACAGGAGGCTCAAGGCCAGGCTTCACGCAGAATAAAAGTCTCCGAGGTCACACCTGGCTAGTGAACTTTTCCATTTCAACGACAGGACAACTTTCTGAGTGTGGTTTTGATGCGGACTGAGCTTCTAAACGACGTTAGCTTAATAAAGAAAAATCAATACCAGCGGGAGAGAAGCCAGCGGTTGTCCTACCTCACTCACCAGCAGTTAAAAAGAAAGAAAATGAAGTCACTCCTGGGCAGGCAGTGCCTGCTAGGACTTGACATTGGCCCAGAAGTGTAGAGTCACACAGACAGTCACTAAGGAGGCCATGGGCTTGTGAGAACAAGGGCTGAGGTGACAGGACTCCGGGTTCGCTTTACTTCTTTGTAGGATGCCCGGTAAGCCTTTAAGAACACCATCCCCTGTGAACCTCTACAGCTCCACCCTGCTCCTGGGGAGCGTGGTGGGCTCTGAAAGTCAATTCCGAAAGAAAGCACTCTCTCTGCTATTTTCAGAGTCCATCAGTGGAGTGCCTGGGTCTTACTATCTTACACTTGACACGGAAACACACAGTCCCCAGAAGGACCAAATTGCAAACCCACTCCCCTCAGCAGAAGGGTTCTTCCTTCCTTCCTTCCTTCCTTCCTTCCTTCCTTCCTTCCTTCCTTCCTTCCTTCCTTCCTTCCTTCCTTCCTTCCTTTATATGTTTTGTTTCGTTTTGTTTTTTCCTAGCAAGAACACACTGGTTAACTACCGGGTTAGGCCTGTGTCCTATGAGCCACATGGTTTTTCAAATTACCTAAAGCATCTGAACAATGCAAACACTTCAGAGCGTTCCCACCCACCTTCTCAGAGTTGCCCAGGGAGGGATGGTGCTAACCCTCCTCGTCGCCTCACCAACCTGCAAAGTGGGGCAAGGAGTGGAAGCAGAGGCCTTCAGAGTAAAAGACCTGGTTTGGAGATACTCCAAGGTGTTGGCTGCCACCTAGGAGAAGGAATAGGCCCTGTGAGCTGCACTGGAGGACAGGGGAGATGATCCCTTGAACGTGTCAGCATCTTCAAAGAAACCCGACAACAGGGAGCCCGTGTGGGTCACAGGACACAGCTCACGGCATTCAAACAGTCATGACAGCGGCTTCCGAGAGGAAACACAAAAGTGTGCATAAGGCTTTCTGTAGCTCCTGGAAGAAGTGGTCAGGCCAAGAAAGTCACTTATCTATAACTTCATAAAATGCACATTTCAGAGAAGGCATGGCATGGTTTTGACGCACCTTGTTGATTTTCACTATTCAGTGGACAGAAAGTGGGGGGGCGGGGAGCCTTCTAAAAAGGATTTTACTAAATGCCTTTAGGAGTAAAAACAGTTCACAAACAGATTTTCTCAAGTCAGATAATCAGGTGCTGGCTGAAGAGAGTCGTAGGTCTTGAAGACCTCTCCTGACCATACGATGCCATCTTGAAGCCAAGGCGTCCCTTTGTCTGAGTGGGGCTCCTCAGCTCCAGCGGGACGTTCCCAGTCTATGGCCAGGGAGACGAAACCGCCTGATGTGCAGCTGATGCTACCTCAGGCCAGGTCTGCAGACACAGAAGAACCTGCGGGGTGCGCCCCACCCACTTCTGCCTTGCCTTCCCCACACCCCGGAGGAGACCACACCCGAGGCCTCTGCCCACTGGCTGATGTCATCCCTGAAATCTCTGCAGGAAGTCGGACACTGAAGCTCAATGGGGCACATAAGGCAAGAAACATGTTTAGTGAGGGAGGGGTAGGGGGGTAGGGGGCCACACGTCCCGAGGCAGGATTCTGTCCCAGCATCACGCAGTCCTCTAGGTGGGCAGCGGGTCATCGTCACCTTTACTGCACTTACACTTGCAGCAAAGTACAAAGGGCGTGGCCAGGAGCAAGAACGGGGAGGCCACTAGGAGCAGGAGCCCAAATCCAGCAAAGATTCCCACCACCTAGAAGGGAAACAGAGAGGAGAGGAGGTGAGGGCGCTGGTTTGTAGTTCCACAGCTTAAGTTTAAGCTGCAGCACGGCCCACCATTCCATCCACACATACGATCATGTTTCTATCTCTCCGTCCACAGGCCCTCCATCCAGCCTGTCCATCCACATAGCTACCCATCCTCTGTATTCATTTAGTCAGCTACCCCTCCATCTGCACCTTCATTCACACACTCACCCCTCCGCCCCTCCACGGAGCCACGTGTGCATCCAGACACCGTCTACACAGTCATGCGTCCCCTCCACGGAGCCACGCGGACATCCAGACACCGTCTACACAGTCATTCATCCCCTCCACGGAGCCACGCGGACATCCAGACACCATCTACACAGTCATTCATCCCCTCCACAGAGCCACGCGTGCATCCAGACACCACCTACACAGTCATGCATCCCCTCCATGGAGCCACGTGTGCATCCAGACACCGTCTACACAGTCATTCATCCCTTCCACCCCTCCACAGAGTCACGTGTGCATCCAGACACCGTCTACACAGTCATGCATCCCCTCCACGGAGCCACGCGTGCATCCAGACACCGTCTACACAGTCATGCATCCCCTCCACGGAGCCACGGAGCCACGAGGACATTATCCATCTCCTTCTTTAACCATCAGCCACGGACTCCTCTCTCCCCTTGTCTACCCAACCAACCATTGGTGCATCTATCTGCGTGTACTCCTTTCTCTTCATGAGTCCACCCCATCCACTTTTCCATGTATTCAGCTAATTACTGATTTCTCCCCGCCCCCCGAGCGATCATTATTTGGTAGACGATGGCTAGCTATTACAAATCCAAAGATACCCGACACTCCAGCAGAACACTGTCTAATGGAAAGGCGAAGGAAGTGGCTTAGTTCCAGTTAGAGGTCATCCAAGAAGCAGAGGCCTACCTTGTTAGAGGACAGGAAGTGGCTGAGAAGACAAAGATGTCCAGATGGTTTAGTGTCTAAGAGGGCAAGGACAAGACCCTTCAAGTGAGGGAACTAGAATGACAGGGACGTGAGACATTCCAGTGAGCTACCCTTGCCTTTCTGGATTGTAAAACCTAACACGGACTGTTAAAGATTTTTATTATTTTTAACATTTATTCAGTTAGTTTTGTTTTGTTTTGTTTTTCCAGACAAGGTTTTTCTGTGTAGCCCTGGCTGTCCTGGAATTCTCTCTCTCTCTGTAGACTAGAGTGGCCTTGAACTCACAGAGACCTACCTGTTTCTGCCTCTGTAGTGCTGGTGTTAAAGGTGTGCACTGCCACTGTCTGGCTATATTTTGATTTTTTGAAAACTCGTTTTTCACCCCTCCTCTAGGAATAAAGCCCACATGAAGGCCCGCTGACTTCTACAGCAGCCAGTGGGGCTGTTTCAAATCAATGGGGTCTGCTTTTCCCTAGCCTTCCTTAGATCAGCCACACTCAGCCTTCTGAAAGCTGAATGTGGAGTTAGACTGCCACCTAGTGTTCAAAATGATAAATACATGACTTCTCCAAGTCTATTTTCTCAACTTCGGGATTAACAAATAAACTCTAAGGCCCACTCTATAGTAAAGCATCAAACACACAGGAAGGAAAGAACTCATTCACTGAAATATTTCCTGGAAACAAAGCACACACATATATACATACACCACAGTGCACGCATGCAGTGCACACCCACACTTATAAATAAGATCACATGTGATACAAGACATCACGGTGCATTGATAAAAAAGACACTGAGCCTCAGCCAGGAAGCTCATTGGATAAGCATAATGCTGGAGGCGGGATCACACCAATCAGGTCAGGTGATGTGTGAAAATTACATGAAGACTGTGGGAGCTGGAGAGATGTCTCAGTACTTAGGAATGATGCTGCTCTTACAGAGGAATGACAGAGACAGGGGACTGGTCATGTCTCTGCCACTTCTCTGGCCATTCAGGTTCTTACCCCAATATCTGACTCCCGAGCTTTTATTGATAAAGAATAATTAGATAAACGCACCAGGGCATGATGGTCAGGCCCTGGAGCATGCGGGTGATAGAGAGATGGGCCCAGGCTCCCGAGAGGTCACTACACACATGGTTACATCAGCATTGGAAAACACTGAGGGCTGCCAGACAACACGCCTCCATTTGAGTTTGATAAGCCAACGCTGTTAGATCATAACACAAGCTTTGTGACCATGTCAGAGAAATAGCACCTGGTCAATGGTCTTCCCAGAGACTCCAGACTGAATTCAAACTTGGGAAGAACAAGTCCAAATCAAAGCTATGGAAAGCTGAGCGAGGTCCTTAGACTTCACTGAGGGAGCAAAACAAGGCCTGAGAAGATGGAGCCTCACTGAGTCTCTGGATTAAATTCCAGTCCACTAGTCTCGTTTTTAAAAGTTTATTTATCTATGTGCACAATTGTGTGGCCGTGTGAACATGTGTGTGTTGGCCAACGCTGGGTGTATTCCTCAGTGGTACCTCAACTTTTATTTTTTTTTTTTTTGAGATAGGGTCTCTCCCTAAACGTGAACTCACAGATTTGGCTAGACTGTGGCCAGCAAGACCCTGTCTCCACTCCCTTGTAGTCTGCCCTGGGACCACAGGTGAGTGCTGCTGCATCCAGGTCTCCGTGTTCTTGTTTTACAGATACGAAATCTATGACCCAATGTGCTTTTCCAAAGGTCCATATTGTTCCAGCCTCAGACGCCCATCCTAGTGTCAGGCAGCTCTGCGGGAACCCCAGCCCTTCACCCAGGGGTGGGGACTGGGCAGGACATGGCTCATAGTCCCTCACGCACAAGGGAATGCACAGTTGAAAACCGGCTGGCCCAATGGCCTGAACTGAGCTTCCTGGATGGACTAGACCAGAGTGGAAAAGTCTCTCAAGCTGCTTATGGAGGAACAGGAGCTTGGATGGAACTCTCCCGGCAGACACCGTGTCCTGAAAGATGAGCTTTGCTCTAGTGAGGAGAAAGAAAATGAGTGTCCAGCTCATCTGCACTTCACCTTGAGTCTGGGATGGCAATGGAGCAAAGCCAGTAGACACTACCCAGTAGTGGGGTTTATGCTAAACGCTCAAAAGAAGGCTGGCTCAGACACCACCGCCTTAGGCTCCTATTGACCTCCGCAGAAGTCCTTGCCAGCCAGAACAGATATGTGTGTGCATGTGTGTACGTGTGTGTGCATATGTATGTGCATATGCATGCTTGTGCGTGTGTGCATTGTTTGTGTGCATGCATGTATGAGCATGTGCAAGCACGTGCAAAACTCTGACAAGATAAGGGACTTTCTCATTCACAGCATGCAACTGTGTTGGAATGGAGGGAGCATTTGACAGTGGGGGCTGAGTGAGATGTAGCATGCAACCTTTATACTCAGAAAACGGACAAAAACTAGCTGCAATGTCTCCAAGGAGCAAAGCCCCTACGTCTGCTAGAATGATGCTACAAAACTTTATAACAAAGAAAAGTAAGGAAGCAGGAACCTACAAAATCACCATACACCAAGGACAACCCCCTCAAACACTGTGGTCACAGTTTGCTAGACTTGATGTTGACCGTAAATGGCACAGAGGTCTGAGTTGAGCAGGACCCCCAGGAACAGAAAGAAGCATTCCCAGAATCCCGACTCTCATGAAGTTCTATGCAGTGGCTTCGTCTGTAGCAACGGAAGTCATCTGACCTGTTTACAGGGTGGGTGGATTAATGTCAGGACTTTAGTTGGTGCAGAAGTAGACAGTGGGCGCGGAGATGCCCATCAGGATAACAGAGTATCGCATGTGCCTACCTGCGGGAGCCGGTCAAATCCAAGTCAAAAGCCCCAGCTTAAGACTTAAGACATGCCATGTGCAGGGTGCTTTAGAGACAAGACTGGAGCAGGGTTTTGAAACGGATGGGAGGGATGTGAGTGGGGGAGAGGGGCAGGAGGGGGCCTCGGGCTGTTGTGAGGCTTCTGGCCTGCTTTGTAGAGGGGAAGATGATGCTAAGTGTGATGTGGAGATCTTTAAGTGAGACCGTGGGGCATTTCCTCCTGGGGCTCTAAAACTTGTGGGTATCCAGGGTCAGCCTTAGCCTATGCCACAGTGCCCACTCTCTCCCTTCCCAGATCACGTCTGATCCCGTTACCAACAGATACATTTCATATGCAGAGAGATGCTGATTCACCAAATTGAGTGGCGGCCCATACCTTCTCCTCCTCCAAAGTAACTTTGCTTTAAGTTACAGCCTTCAGTACATGTGGTCTTATAAAGCTACCCCCACTCACACTCCTGCCTCATTCTGTTCTGTTACAGTCTTCCAGCCTGGATTATCAACAGGTTATGTCCTTGCTTTCCGTTCTCACATGGCCTTGCAATATCCCGAGGACCCCCAGACTCCAGCCTGTGAACCGGCTCAGATAGAATGTGCCCAGTTGCTGGATTTTGTCCAAAGCATCGGCACTGGGAAGGTGTGGCTGCCAGGGCAGCAGCCAGCTAGGACGGCAGCAGATAGGACTAGAGAAGCATGGGACCAGGCAGAGGAAGCAGAAGTGATCTCTTCGATGGACCGGTTTCCGAAAGGCGGACAGAGGAGTGTGCAGGCCTCTGGAGAGCACCGACGTAGACACTCTGTGTATGTCACATTTGACACCACATCTGTCGCTGGGGCTTGTCTGTCTCTCCAGGTGTTCAGAACCCACAACCTCATTATCGGTTCACCAGGAACAGACCCTGAAGAGTCAGAACAAAGACCACCACCCTATCTCCAACATGCTACACATCCGGGAAGCAACTGAAGGAAGGAGGATGGATGGGGACACTGTCGCAAAGCCACAAGAAAGGTCCATACTTTGCTTCATCTGATGACTGTTTTTGAAGTATCCCTCTACTCTGGGAACAGGAACAGGGCACTGAGGTTACACATGGTTATTGCATAAAGGACAGGCTGACGTCCTACAAGAGGAAAGACAGGTGCAGTGCCCAGAGGGGAAGGTAGATGTTGGAGCAACAGGAATGATGAGGGTGCAGCCTATTCCCAAGGGATGGAAGGTAATGTCACGTTATTCTCATCGGACCTAAGGCCTAAATGAGTTGCACGGAGTATAGGTGGAATCTCAGAGCTGGGTGTAGGCAGGAAACAGAGATCCATGGGTAATGAAGACCAAGGCTAAACAGATGCAGGAGAGCATGGGAGATTTCAAGCCAAGCCCCTAAGCAGAAGGAATGATGTGGCCCCAGGTCCCTACTTAGTCTACACTCTGTAAACACCCAATAAAAGTGTCACGAGGCTATTGATGACAGATAATAAACCTGGGGGGGGGGAGGTGCAACTGGATTCAGAACAGGAAGGCTGACAGAGGAACAGGGCCTCTCTAGCCAAGCCACCGAGCCAGGCAAACCACAAGAATAAAGGGGTCTTTGGGGGCCATGAGCACTCCATGGTGTGTTGGGCTTGGATAAAACGGAAAGCTACGGGGACCTAACACAGGACCTAGTCTTGCGGGCAAATGCACAAAGTATGTGGGTGGGAGAAGCCTTCCAGGGATATGGTCTCCCTCGTGGACAGACACACGTCTGCCCTTTGCCCCTACTTCACACACTCAGGTCACTGCTGGGATGGCCTTCCTTATCCTTGAGCCCTGGTTTGCTCAGTGCCTTTCATGTTTCAATCCAGGTCTCATTTCTGATATCCTGTGCTCCCTTTCCCATGGCCTGCGTGTCTCTGAAATGCGGTACACCATACATCTGCATTCATCCTAATAAGGACAACCCTGCCATTGCGGATGACACCTCCGCCACCCACTCGCATGGATGCCTTGAGATGGTGCTATTTAAAAAGCACAGAATCCCATAGCAACTCACGTACTATAATGACCAGGGAATGGGTAGGGGGCATCAGGCCTGGTCAGCAGTTGAATGCCTGCTCCTAAGTAACTTTGCAGGGAATCCCCTCAGCTCCGCTGCAGACACTCGCTCTCACTTTCGTCCCCATCAACCTGGAGCTAGGAGCGCAAGGAAATGAAGCTACAGTCAGACCCACTCCCAGCTCTAGTCTCCTGTCCCTCCATCTTTAGATGGACTGGCACAGTGACCTCGGAGGAGTCCTGGGAAAGCCTGGGAAAGAAGCCCCTTCCAAGGCAACTGTGGAGTAAAGCTGACTCCACTTCCCTAACCCTTTGTAGCTCCCAACTTCAGTGTAAATCAAATCCAGGTCTGGCAAAGCCCCTGGAGATGTAATCTCCCAGACTAACCCCATACTCTCTGTCTTCCAATCCATATGGCCCTGTCTGTCCACGATCCAAGCTGTTCACTTGCCCCGTCTTCTCTGCCCTGCCCCTCGTATACACAGGTTTACTCCTTGACACTTAGAAGTAGCACTAACACACAAGGAACCTTCCCACCATGTCATCGTAGAGCCTTTCCCCATCCCTCACTCCATAGCTGCTTTATGTCACGGGGGAGCCTGCTGGTTCATCATCTCTGCCCTTTGCACCTAACAGAAGGCAGGGTCCATAGAGGAATGTCTTACAGACGTGGTTGGCACACAGGTGCTAAACACCCCCCCCCCCCCCATGTAATTCAACACTGCAGAATCAGCTGACCCAAGAGCCATTTACAGGCTCTGCCCACAGCAGAGATGTTCCCTTACTTCCCCATCATCCTTTTATGCTAGCAACTTGCTTGCCTCTCTCAGGACAGCTAGAGACAGCTCTTCACCAAGGACCAAGAGTAACAATATGGTCAACAGGCAGGTCTGGTCATGGCCAAAGTCAGGATTCTCGTGCAAGTAACAGGTCTGATATTAGACACCCATGTGCACATATTCAAACACTATGCCAGAACATCAGCATCACTAGAAAGTCTTCTAGTGCACACACACACACACACACACACACACACACACACACACACACACACACACATTTTCTTGAGCTCAAAGTTCAAGGTAAACAGCCCGTTACCTGTGTCCGATGCCAGATCACTGATGCCCGGGAGTGGCCCAACTTGTTGCGACAAGGCCCTTTGTCGTAATGTATCAGAAGGAAGTCATCCTGTGAAGGGCAGAGAAAGGTCAGCTGTGAACACGGGATGCCAGCTCTTGATATGTTCTACGCTCTAGACACACAGTATGTGGACACAGGCAAGGGTGACAGCCAGGGAATGTGCAGACACTCGGGTACCACTCCTCTGGACTACCATCCTTTTCCACAGAGCAGTCAGGGAAAACTGTTAGCCTCATTCGATCGAGGGAGTCTTGGGACCAGATCTCAGTATTGAGCCGGAGAAGGGTCTCCTGAGTATAGTGACATTTCTGAAGCTTGAACCAACAAGTGACTGAAGAGGAAGATCAAGTTTCTTTTAGGCTGGCCTGTGTCAGATCCAATGAGACCAGACCAGCTTCTCATCAGGCCAGTCCTCCCTTAGGGCAGATTTTCAGAAACCCTTTGCAATGTTACCCTTTACTCAAGAACCAGTCAGGCAACCACCCTCTCTACCCACAAGTTCTCCTCCCATCTAGAGTGAGCCAGCATCCCATGTCCGTACCCAGAGAACTTTCTGCTCCATGCCTCCCTCCACATGGCCTCTTAGGAGAGCCATTCCAGGTGGCTGGGCTGAGGGCTCACTGTGTCGGTCACCTCTGAAGGCTCTCACCACTCAAGGGACCTCAATATGTTCAAGCACCACTGAGTATTGGGGACAGGTATTCTCTGCACACACCCCCACGAGTCCCTGCCTAGCCATCACCGACAGGAAAAAGGTAGGAGACAGTACCAACAGCCAACCAAGGCCACCAACGGGAAGCTTCCTTTGAAGAAAAGAACAAATGATCACAGGGTCCAATATGACTCAAAGGACAAGAAAACCAGAGAAACCTAGGATATCACCACCCACCAACTTCTGGCTCCTCGGGTCAACACTATTATAGCTAGGGGGGCAGAGAAGCCATCCTGTCTCTGGTGCTGAAAAGGGCTCCAACCTGGAGTTTGCTGGCTTAAGGTCAAGCCTCTCAGGGTGCGAATACATGGCAGGGTGGCCATAAAGCCTGGCTTTTTATGTTGCAGCTCTCCAAACAATGGCCACTAGAGGCAGAAGTTCCGCAGCTGGCTCACCTTCCCAGGACAGGTGAGCCCCTGTTGAAACTCCATCTGGCCACTTCTGCCTGCTGTGAGCTCTCCTCTGGGACTCTTCATTGCCCTTGTCCTCATATTAATGGAGACGCAGTTACCCAAAGACTAGTTTAAGCTCCTAGGAAAGGTCTCATTTCCCTAGTCTGTCTGTGACAGCATCTTGTTTTGTGGTTCTCTAAAAAGCTCCAAAGCTCTTTCTAAAGCACACACCACGCCACACGGCATCGGCTGCTTTAAAGCCTTTACTATTCTCTGTCCTTCAAAGCGGGTACCAGCTGGTGAGCCAAACCTCCTAGGAAGCGGGTGGCCAATGAAGATTCCCAGGCCACACTCCACAGGCGGAAATATTCTCAAGAGAGACACTTGGGCTACCCCAAAACCCTTTGGGTATAAGACCACTGGAAAATACTGAGCTCCAAGAAGTTGGGATTGCCCAGGAGTCTCAAGATGAGGGAAGAAACAGGCTGAATCCCAGTACCAGATTTGGGGCAGCGGGTGTGTGTGTGTGTGTGTTTCCCTCAGGAAGAGTTCACATCTTTCTGACTTGTCAGGCTACCGCACAGCAGAAAATGATGGGCAAACGATGGGGCCACACTTTGGCCAAGGTTGTTAAGTTTTGGCTTATCCCTTGTCCTCTATTTTAACCCAAACCTCATTCCTCATGCTGGTACTTGAAAGACAGAGTGTGTGGGGGTGGGGCTGCCATTCTCAGTTAATCTCTGAAAGCATCCTTTACACCCCACACACCCACGTCCACACACATGTGTGTCGCTAATGCCCTAAGAGTTTTGTTTTTTTTTTTTTAATTCAGTCAAGCTGATGCCATAGAACGATGATCACTGGGTCTTAAAGAGAGATGATTTTGTGTCGCCTTTAAGCGCATCACGGTTTCCTCCTAAAATTAACCATCACTGCCAATCAGAGCAGATAAAAACAGGCTCCCATCAGGAGGCGCGGTTCAGTTCACTTGGCCTATTGCTAACTACAGTGCTTAGCAGGTGATTTGATAGTCTTCTAAAGGATATGTGATCAAACTCTTCCGAAACCAAAGTCATTGTGGAAAGTCACACTCCTGCTCGGCTTCATCTGTCAACGTGACATAGTCTGGCGTCGCCTAAGGAGGGACTTCTAATTGAGGTCTGTCAAGATCAGATTGGCCCATGGGCCTGTCTGTGAGGCATTGTCTTGACTGAAGTGGAAGAGGGTAACCCACTGTGGGCAGCACCATCCCCTAGGCAGGTAGCCCTAGCCTGTATCAGCTAGGCAGGCTGGGAGTGGAGAGGCAGCAAGTAGCATTTTCCCATGGATTCTTCCAGCACCTGCCCTGACTTCCCTGTAAAATTTAACACACAAACAAGCAAACAAAAGAAAACCTTTCCTAGACGGCTTTTGATCAAAGCATTTATCATAGCAGCAGAGAGGAAACCAGAAAAAGAGGCAGTGAGAAACCATTATAGCAGCAGCAGGAACATAAGGGTCTGGACATGGAGAACACAAAGGCAGACGGTTGCTGTCTGAGGCTAGACACATCTATTCTGACAGACAGCACAGGGAATATATGTTTCCTTTCTACGGAGATGCGGCATAGAAATTCCCCAATGCCCAGCATGCTTTGCTGCTGTGTACTTTCATTTTTCCTACTGTTCCACTAACTGAGTGTGTTTCCTACCACCCAAATTCTGGGATTCATCAGGGTTCCAAGTCTCAATATGGTGGTGTCTGCAGGTGGGCCTTTGGGGGTGACTGAATTTAGATGAGGTCATGGGGAAGGAGTCCCTGACAGGATTGGTGTCTTTGGAGAGACCAGAGCTTGCTTTTCCCAACATGGCCGAGGGAGAAGGCAGTCATCCAAGGACCAGAATGGAGCCTTCACCAGACCACAGACTGCACAGCCATCTGTCAGCTGCCATAGTCCAGTTCTCCAGCCCCTGAACTGGGGAAATAGATGTCTGCTGTTGGTCACCCCGCCTGTGGTACGCTGTCATAACACCCAGGCTCATCAGGATTAGCCTAAGACACCCAAAGACATTCAGCACCTCTTCCTCTGTTGGGAGCAAAGTACCTGCATGACCTGCTACTTGCACGACCAAGATGGTCCCAGTTTCTTCCCTAAGCCTTTAAGACCACACAGGTAGCCCTATCATGAACCCATCTCCGTGGAAGAAGTAACATGTACTTGAAGAAGAGTTTCCATGTAACTGTGTTTCCTTTTGCACACAGGATTGAGTTATACCAGGAAACGTTTTCCCCAAATCTTACTGGGCTTAAAGATGGCTAAAATAAACTGCCAGGCATTGGACTTGATAGGTTTAGGCCAGCACCGGCTACTGAGTCAAGTTAAACCAGACTTCCTTCTTGCCTCACAGGGATCATTACTCTGCCAGCCCCGGTGTTTTTCAAAGACCCCAATACTCTTCAACATAAAGCTGAACCCCAAGCCTGCCCTAAGCTTCTTTATCCAGCATCGGTAACCAAGCTTCACCTCAGGGAACCTGGATTCCCATAAACACAGGAGAATCATCCCCTGGTGTTACTTCTCTGCCACTGGCTTGGCCTCCAGCTTCCCCGGGCAAGTATCTCCAGCTTCCTCTCCTATGGACCTGAACTAAGAGCTCATGGTTGCTGCGGGAGGCTGCCCAGTACTTACGTCCAGAGACTCCAGGCAGTACCAGCAGAAGGCGTGCTTGCAGTTCTTACACATCATCTGTGCGCAGCCCTCATCCCGCTCGATGTACACCCTGCACTTGGGGCAGCGCTTGATGGGCGCATCGCCCTCTTCCATCTTGAAGGCAGAGCTGTGGGAGACACATGATGAGGGTCGTGGAGTGGGAATCAAGAGAGACCCAGCAGTGGACCTCTCTCTACCCCAGACCACTTGGTACTAAAGACAAAGAAAAGAAAACCCTGGGAAACAAACAGCCAAAGTATGGCGACTGAATCTGCCCAAATAAAGTAAAAACAAGACAAAAACAAAAAGAACATCAGCACATACCTAAATATTTCTATTAAAAAACCCTTATATATAGCTTGAAGCTTATACTGGGGAAACCTGAAGCATGGTGTTGGAGCTTCAGCAATGTGTGCATTTCCCAAAGAGTGGATAATACATTTTATGCACTTTGGTCTTGTCAGAACAAAGAAGTCATAAGCATACACACAGGAAGATACACACTTGCTTTAGAAGAGCTACCTGGCCTGCTTGTCACTACCGTGTCCCGGAGGACAGAGGATGGATGTGCAATGCTCATTATAGCCCCAAGTCTGGCAGCAGATGCTGGCTCCTCCACAAATCAGCTACATGACACCCCTACAAGCCTCAATCTTCAATGTGAGCCTAAGAAAGCACCCCGGTCATGCCAAGTAACTGTGTTGGTTTGGATGAGAATGGCTGCCGTAGGCCATATTTGTAGTCATCAGAGAGTGTTTGAGAAGGATTAGGAGGATTAGGACAGGTGCCTTTTGGGAGTAGGTGTGGCCTTGTGGGAGGACATATGTGGCTGGGGGTGGGCTTTGGAAGCCCACATCATGCTCAGTGTCTCCCATCCCCACCACCACACACATGCAGACGAAGATGTAAAGCTCTCAGCTAAGGCTCTAGCACCACGCTTGCCTGCTTTCTGCCAATGATGATCACACACTAATTCTCTGAAGCGCTAAGCCAGCCCCCAGTTAGATGTTTTCCTCCAGAAGAGGTGCCTTGGCTGTGCTGTCTTCTCACAGCAACGGCACAGTGATGAAGATAGTAATGGGTAAGAAGTAGCAAGAAGTCAACACTGATAATGTTTTCAAAGTAGAACAGGTATTTAGGCACGGCTGAGGAATATCAGCTGTGACATTTTTCTAAACAGGGCTATTCTCTTAAATATATATTCATGACAACATCTGGAGGAAGAAATGGTAAAGGCCAAGAGAAGAGACCACAGACTGCGAGGATCCATAAAGTACTCCATTAGAATCCTCAGCATCAATCCAGTATGTCCTGGAAAGTGATGGCTCCCCTTCGAGCCAATAATCAGTGCTGCCCGAGCACACAGCTGAAGTCAGGTGGTGGCACTATTAGCAGGCATCTCTGCAGAGGATGGTTCAGAAGGGCCACAGGATGTACAAGAGTTAAATGACGCCTTAGCACAACCTGTCTGATGATTAGCAGCGACCATTCCTCAGGATTATGCCTATGGGTTTCCTAAGGGCAATGAGGCGTGACCTCCTGAGTGAATGGGGTTCTCTGTCCACCAATGGGAGGTAACAGGATAAGAAATTCTGGGAAAGGCTGGGAAGATGGCTCAGTGGGACGAGTGTTTGTCATGCCAGCATAAGGACTGGAGTTTGGATCACCAGAATATATAATATTAGACATTACAATATTAAATATTTAAAAACTGGGTTGGTGTGTTACCCATCTCCAGTCTCAGCACTAGAACAGGTAAGGGCAGAGTATCCTATCCCCAAGACAAGCTGGCTAGCTAGTCTAGCTGACTGGTAAGCCATGGGTTCAACTGAGAGATCCTGCCTCAAAATATAAAATGGAAAGTAATCCAGGAAGATACTCGGTGACAGCTCCCACCTGAATGCTAGAATTATACGCATGCACCATCATGTCTGGTATATGCAGGGTGGTTGTTGAACATGGGGCTTCTTGCATGCTAGGCAAGAAGTCTACTGACTGAGCGCATCTTCAGCACCCGAGGAAGTTTCAAGGTAGGGAAAATGCCTGGGCTGGGTCCTCCATTCCTGTTCTTCCTGCTAAAAGGCAGGACTCACTCACTCACTGACTAGGGACCAACAACTGCACTTCTTCCCTGAGTAGATGCCTCATCTGCTTCTGGCTCTGCCTCCCGGGAAATCAACTTCTGCCGATCACTTTTAATCAAGCCACACAGCAAACATGTTTCTTCCTAGAGTCTGGAAGCTTCTATAACCCTACATCTAAGTTGAGCGATCTTTGCTAGTATCAAATGCCTGACATGTGCCAGGTCAAACATCAAGCATGCATTGCCCCTGAGGGCAGAAGCAGCAGCCATAAAATCAGTGACTTACAACAGAGTAAGTCCTGGATGGTGGTCAATGCATCTAAACCATAGCAGGAAAGCAAAGGATGCCGTCATCCACAACACCCTGGTGACAGAGCTGACAGAAGGGAGGGGCGCCCATGCAAAGAGCAGCAAGGAGGGTCTGGAAAAGGAACATGGTACAAGAGGGACCTGTAGGCCCGGAGACAGCGTACAAACTGAGAGACGACAGTGCTGGGCTGGGAGATCAAGAGAGGATCTGAGGCTGGGGCATGGCTGGGGTATCTTCCTGAAGATGGGAAAATAAAGGAAATCAGGGCGGAGAAGGACTCCTTTGGTTATGGAGCAGACAGTCATGATAGTCTCTCCATCAGTAGCATGGTCACTTTGCCTAGCTGAACTCCATGGCAGTATACACTCTGCTGGGGAGTGATGCCCCTGATAGAATTAATCTCGTATGGTTCATTCTGTTAAATTTTAAGGTCCATGTGATTAATTTACAAAGTCCACCTGGGCAAACAGCTGGGCTATCTGACTGGGAGAAGCAAGAGGGAAGAAATTCAGTAGTGTTTTGCCATATTCTAATAGACTCGATTTTAAAGAGCTGTGGGGCTCTTAGCTTCCTGTACCTGGGGACTTGTGGTCCTGTTTGTAACCAGCACTCACTATGACTGGTGGTCTTATTCTTACACCCCTATTTCATATCACCTCCAACAGAGGGTAGCTGTGCGAAAATTGCTAATAGCTAAGGACTTAGTCCGGGTGTGTAGCTCACTGTGCATCTCTCTTTTCACGCAGGGAGGGGGGGGTTCTTACACATCTTTACATTCCCAGGGGCTCACAAATATTCTCACAAGTAAAACCACAGATCTGAAGGAGACTCAGGATGTGGACCTGATTGACAGCCACACGCTCTCAGGTGGTACTTTCATGAAGGAAGCCTACGTCTTCTGGCAGCTATAGCGCCCTGCCCACTGATTCTACCACAGCTCCTACACAGCGGTACCTGCTCTCCCCAGGAAGGAAGGTGATTGGCATGGTCTCGGGGCAGCCTTGGCCAGGGTGCCAGCGGGCTTTGCAGGCAGAGCAGAATTCCATGTCGCAGGCTTTGCACTGCACCAGCTGGGGGGTCTGAATCCCTATGTCCTGGAGTTGGCACACGGCTTGGCAAGTGGATGCTGGGCACCACGTCCGGCAAGGGTCAAAGAGCACCTCTGGCAGAAGGAGACAGAAGACAAAAATCAGATGCAGGAAACCACGGGCACCGGAGAGGGTAAGCATAGAAGAGAGCCTCTGGGGCACTGACTAAGGCAGTCGGAATGGAGGACATCCAGGTGACCCAGCCAGACGCACTTCAGACGTTCATCCAACCCCACCCAAGCTACTCCCAGCTTTTCACCCTAGTACCCAGTATGCTGAGGGCTCCTGCCGCCGCCATCTTACCGTCCAGTGCCATTATATTTTCACCCAGCCCAGTTTCTCTGAACACCAACATCACCAGATCTTTTCCGCACCTTCCCACCCCATGTTCCCACCAGCACCAGGACACATTCCCTGCAGTCAGGTAAGAGCCCTGGCCCAGTATCAGGTTTGCACACAGCCACTGGCAAATTTCTGTTGAAATGTAAAAAGGAAGAAGGAAAGAAGAGGCTGCCATAGTCTTATTGCCTTTCTACCATCTAAGGTGGCATGCAAAACCACGGTTTTCACCATGACACTTCTAGAACGAGGTGTCTTATTTGGTTCGTAATTAGTCTTCCAGTCCATTGATTCACACATCCGAGACAGATTCTCTTGCCAAGTCTAAACCTGGGTAAAACCAGGAGCTTGCCTTCCCTGCAGATTGAGCCCAAGCTGCTGCAAAGCCTTTCTTAATGGGACTGGTCAGGAAGTTTACTTTAAAAACAGGATATGGTGGCATGCCTCTTCCTTCACAATCCTGATCCAAAACCTGCATTTATAACTTGTCCTGAGCTGGCCTCCGTGCGAGCCAGCCGGGCATCTCACTTTCCCTCCTCTCTGGGGGACTTTGCCCTCTCACCAGGTGTGGTGGGAGGTGCAAACAGGAGGCTAACTTTCCAACAGGGACCACAGCAGGCCAGCGGATCACAAGGCCATCTTAAGGTTGCATGGGCCACTAATCCTCAGCTTTGGAGTCAGGCTGTGCTCGGGAAGCAACCTGGGGAGCACTGGATTTTGGTGAGGCAGTTTGCAAAAAGGTGTTCGCTAATGTGCAAAGCAGAGGGCGCTTGTTGGCAAATATCCCAGCCCTATTCCAGGTAGCCAGATGCCGTAGCAGCTCACCTGACTCAAAGACAGGAGCCCTACAATGGGGCACCCAGGCGACTGAGAGTGCAGAGAGCCACAATGATTAGCATTGGCTGCCAACTTGATCACTGAGCACATAGCCTCTGAGCATGTCTGTGAGGCAGCTTCTGAATGAGGACAATTGAAGTGGGAAGACACATTCTTTTTTTTTTTTAATTTATTTATTTATTGAGGATTTCTGCCTCCTCCCCGCCACCGCCTCCCATTTCCCTCTTCCTCCCCCGATTAAGTCCCTCTCCCTCATCAGCTTGAAGAGCCATCAGGGTTCCCTGACCTGTGGGAAGTCCAAGGACCGCCCACCTCCATCCAGGTTTAGTAAGTTGAGCATCCAAACCGCCCAGGCCCCCCCAAAGCCAGCACGTGCAGTAGGATCAAAAACCCATTGCCCTTGTTCTTGAGTTCTCTGTAGTCCTCATTGTCCGCTATGTTCAGCAAGTCCGGTTTTATCCCATGCTTTTTCAGACTCAGGCCAGCTGGCCTTGGTGAATTCCCGAAAGAACATCCCCATTGTCTCAGAATGTGGGTGTACATTCTTAACTGTAGGGAGCATCATTGCCCATGCACTGGGTCCTGGACTGAGCGAAGAACAGGAGTTCATTTCTTTCTGCTTCCTGACTGGAGAGGCCATGAGACCAGTCACCTCACATCCCTGCCACCGTGCCTTTCCCACCATGGTGGACTTACAGAATTTCCAGTTGTGAGCCAGATAATCACCAGTTACAAATAAGTTCAGTTACAAGGTCTGAAGCAGCATAGCACTCATATGCTTGTGTGGGCCCTTCTAAGGGCTCCATGTTCCTCAAGAATAGGGGACCATCTGTCCAGTGCTGAAGGAGCAAGCCTGTCAGCTCAGTCATGATCTTACCTCTACTGGCCCATTTCTGTAAAGGGCAGCGTGGGGATTATTTACATCACTAAGGACCACATGATCTGAGAATTTCTGTAACATCAACTTGGCTTGCTATTGGGGTCAAGAGCAGGCTACCACCCATAAATGAAGGTTCTGAGGAAACATAAATTATAGCAGCGGGGGTGGGGTAGGAGATGGGTTGATGGGTTGGTCTGCTAGCTGTGGCGGGCTGACTCCTCCTTGCCTTACTATTAAGTCCATCAAAAGCATAAAAGAAACTTGTTGGTATGAAAGCAAGGGCCAGAGATAGTGCCCGTGACAACAGCGGACTCTAGGACTGAGAATCTACTTCACACACTGATCAGACTCCAGTACAATACTGTAAAACCTCTGAGATGTCCCTGACACGGAGAAAATGAACTGTCACTACTGTCCAACTTGGGTGTCAATGTTTGCTCTCTGAAGGAGGTTTATGGCCACTGAACATGTGGATACAGAACTGGAACACATGAAGAAGGGTTTCCCTGCAGGCTTAGGATGCTGAGAGTTCCCTAACACCTCCTAGACCTCAGGTACATGCTGGGAGGAGATCCCCAAGGTGCTCCCACAGTCCAAGAACCCTCAGGATTTTCTCTGCTAGCAGTTCTTCCCCTTCAACACACAACTTTGACTTCACCTACTAGGCCTCTGTCCCTGTCTCTCTGGGCATGTGCTGGGGGAGCTGGCCTGGCCTCAAACCGATATGGTACATTCTATCTGCATGGCTTCTGAAGTTCTGGGGAGAGGGGGACATGCTAAATGTGTGACATGACCCAGGCCTCTGGTTTTCTGTTTAATATCATGCTTTAGTTGAGCCTTGTTGGGAGTAGGCTTCTGCTCTCAGACCCTGGGAACCCCTGTGTCCTGTCTGTTGACACTCCTATGCTCTGGAAGCCCCAGACATCAGTGTGTTTGTGTGTGGGGTGGGGTTGGGACAGGTTTCTCTTCATATACTTCTGATGGCAGTGAGAGAGGTTGCCTTGTAACTTTATCAAAGAAGGCCCATTCGGCTGTGGCATGGAGGGGAGACCTAACGCAGGTTTCCATGGCAGCAATTTCAAGTCTATGGCTGGTTTGCTCAGGGCCATGATATGTCCCTGCCTATTATCACATGGAGAGATTCACTACAGGCAAAGGGAAGTGAAGTGATCTGCCTCTGAGCGGACTGCAAGCATTCTCCTTGCGCTGTGAAGCCAACAGAGTAGCCCCTACCCCTAGCAGAAATCTATTAATATGCTCATTGCTCTTCCCACTGCTCAATCCTTCCAGCTGTGCATAGAAGCAGGGATCAGTCCGTAATGAAGTTCAGGGCAGAGAGCATTCATGTGCTTCTCTTAGAATGTATAAACGCATCTCTCAGCTTTACTGCCACCCGTGTCTATTAAGAACCCACTGTCCATCCTGTGTCTTATATAGCATAGTACAGCTATTATACTATATATGCACATGTATGTACATGAGATATGTTAACAGGAAGCAAGTCATGCTTTCTTGGGGGAGCAAAAGAAGCCAGTCGTAACCTCACTTTGCCAAAGACATACTTATCCTGCAGAACTTCTCTTCAAGAGACTGGGATTAACGTAAGTTTCTTCAGGATCTGTTGTAGGAGGCTGCTTGTTCATTCCCAGCTGCTCAGTCCCGAAATAAGCACACAGAAACTATATTAATTAAATCACTGCTTGTCCTATTAGCTTTAGCTTCTTATTGGCTAGCTCTTGCATCTTAATTTAACCCATTTCTATTAATCTGTGTATAGCCACGTGACTGTGGCTTACTGCCAAGGTTCTGGCTCATCTGTTCCTGGCAGTGGCTACATGGCGTTTCCTGACTCCGCCTTCTTTTTCCCAGCATTCAGTTTAGTTTTCCTTACCTATCTCTATTCTGCCATGTGCGGGCCCAAGACAGCTTCTTTATTCATTAACCAATAAAAGCAACACATATACAGAAGGACTTCCCACATCAAGGACCCTCGATGAAGCAGATCCCAAGAGCTCTACTAGAAAATGCTTGATCATTTTTCATAAAGGCGGTTTATATTTTTAGACAGATGGGATGCTAAAGTATTCTGAGGTACTAGCACCCAACACACCCTCATGTACTCCCTGTGGCTGTGTTAATTGATTCAACTAGTGCCCTTATAGTGGTGGGTTAGACCCTATTGGGAAGATACTGCATACTGATGACTCCGGTTCTTGTTAGGGCTGGAAATGTATCTGGCCAGGTTACTAATCACTCTGAGATTTTTTTTTCTTTTAATAAACAAAAGGATCAAGTTGGGATAGCATGGACTTCCAGAAAGACTGGAGATAAACATATGTAGCCTTCCATCTTCCTTGGCACACACTCAGATGCTACAGGACAGGCATGCACAAGAGATGCTCCGTGGCCCTCTCTCTAGAGCGAGCCCAGTGGGGCAGAAGGTTCCAGAAAGCAAAAGCAGTAAGCGAGAACACTCCCTAGCCTCCAGATGGTCAAAGACTTCAGAGAGACAGGCCAAGAATCTAAAATGAAAATCCAGGTTTCTGGGTCAGTCGAGACACACCGGGCTGAATAGAGCGCCTTTTGAAGTCTAAAACCATTGTAGGACTTCTCCATGTTAGAAAATCATCTAAATGAGTTTCCTCCTAAGGCATCCTCCGTGGACTAACCTTTGAAGGAAGGAAGCAAGTCACAGTGAGCTTTCTGATCTTATCTCTAGGTTGGTCCAAGGAGCTGGCTAGAATACGCAGTGTTCTAGGTCCCACTGCTAACATCCCATCTGGCCCGTACTTCTGTGGTACTAAGTCCAAGTCCTTTTAAAACATCACTCAGCCTTAGGCTGCTAAGATGTCTTCTAGTGAAAGTTTTCATTATTTTTCTAACCTAAGTTAAGGTGATTCATTTCTGGTGCGAGAGCCAGGATCTTTTAGACGAAGCCAGACCACCGAGAGGAAAAAGAAAGCTCAAAATTATCTGGCAGAAAAACCTACCCAGCTACACTTTTGAATTTGATGTCACAGATAGTTCATTTTCCTGTGGTTGAAACAACTCTAAGTCTCTGTGAAAAGCCCATGAAAGTGAGTTTGAAAGAGTCTGAGGTTCTCAGAGATCCAAAGTAATCGGTTCTATAACTCCTGTTCTGTCTTTAATGCTGCACGGCCTCAGGTTTAAGGTAAGCTGTCCCAGGGTGACCCGAGCCATTTAGAGAAACAGACTCTGGGAAACAAACTTTAAAGTCGTTAAAAATCCTTATTGGCCTTGTAAAACATTTATTTAATCTCATTTCATGTGCATATATGCAATTTACATGTGTTTACCTGCATGAATGTATGTGAGCCACACACATGCCATGTTCATGGAGGCCAGAAAAAGAGTATCAGACCTCCCAGAACTGGAGTTAGAGATGGTCAGGAGCCACCACCTGGGTGCTGGGAACCCAAGCAGGGTCCTGTGCAAGAACCATTAAGTGTTTTCAACTGCTGAGCCCTCTCTCCAGCCCCGACTGAGTTTTGAAGTTATCCATCCATACACATAAACAGATTGTATACATGTGTGTATATATTACATTTTAAGTAAATTAGAGATGATCTCTATGATGGCTCCTGTTTTCTTCTAACGCCTCACACGTTTGAGCATCCACGGCCACTTTGTCACATCCTGCCCTGCATTTTGTGTTTCCACGTAGGCACGTCACCTTGGGGTCTGGCTCAACAGCAGACCTCTGATACAGGCTCACGCTGTCTAGGGAGAGGAGGCATGGTCACAGCAGCTCCTGCTGCATGGTCAAGGCACTCCCTGGATGCGCTCCTAGAGGCTCTGCAGCAGGAGCCACCCACACTGCACTGTCTCGGACCTTCTCTTTGCAGGTGACCTCAAGTCTCTGAGATCAGAGCCAATGGGGCCTCTAGGTTCTTCCAAACATCATCTTACAATGGTGGAGCTCACCCAACATTCGGCATGTCTCAGGCCTTGGCAATGGAATCATCAAGAGACGTTAACACCCCTCTGAATATACTCCACACATCCATTTCTCTGTCTTCATCAGGATTAGATCTAGTAAGCAGAGGTCTGTTAAGGGCCCAACGGGAGCAGAGAAGTTGGTTCTCAGGGTGGGAGACACGGTCAGATACCCCACTAGAGTTAAAAACCGCAGAAGTCACCCAGTTGCCATGGGTGTGGACCGTGGTTATGTCAGCCTGGGATACTCACTGAGGCGCAAAGCTCAGTTACTCCCGAGCACTGCTATCTAAGCCTTCAAGGGGTACTGAAACAGAGTGGGATGAATCTAGACTCTGTGCTCAACAATGGCACCTGCAGGGGTATCAAGCTCTGGGACTTCCTTGCACACCGTTATCTTTTAAACACAGGGGGAGTCTAAGAGTTTGAAACCATTAGACCCAAACCCAGCTGAAGAAAAATACGAACTAGGGATCTCCTTAGGCCAGCAAGAATCCCTAATCTCTGTATATAAATAGTGCCCCCTGAGTTCCTTCTGCTGCCAAGTAGGTCATAAGCCCGGGCGGCCAGGCTGTGAACGGCTCGGAGGATTCTACTGCAACATGACTTCAGAGGTGCGGTTCGCATCGATGCTGTAGTCCTTGTTACATCTTTCCCCACTCCCGTCAAATGATGTACACTCACGTCTCCCAAAAGACAGCTCCATAAACGCTACCCACCTTCCTCTGTGGGATTCAACACTGGCTAACACAGCAGGCCACTTACCTCTTTCAAACTGTAGCTTTTTATATCTTTGCATAATTTCAGATGCAACCATACACTCAATCTGCAAAGAAAAAAAAAAAAACCAGACATAAGGATTGTAAGATGCAGAGGGCTAAAATGTAGTGCAACATGAGGCCAAGGAGAAAACAACAGGATTCGGATAAGCCAGCCACAGCCCATCCATCATACACAGGCGACAAAATCATGCGTTCCCTCCGTGAACATGCCTCATTCTCCTGAAGGTGGCCCTGTTTAGGGCACGCAGCATCCGGGCAGCTAATTGCAGTTTCTAGTCCTTCTTTGATCAAGAGCTCAACATACTGTTTCAGGCACTGAAAGAAAGAAAAGTGTATAAGCACCCATACTTTTCAAACACCAAAGATAAAGTGATATGTCAGGCAAACGGCTAGCTATTAACCCTGGGAGATATGTTAACGACTAGTCTGGCAAGATATGCCTCTTGGGGCAATAAAGGTAGGGATGTAAAATGGTAAGATAAAGAGATGGAGTAGGAGAGGGCAGGCAGGACCAACTTCCCGAAGAGCCATTCTCACGGCAGCTTAACAGAGACTTGACATCATGGGCCAGGTATTGCCCTGGGCTCTAAGTCCGTGTTTATCAACCTGTGGGTCGTGAGCCCTTTGGGGGTCAAACAATCCTTTCACAGGGGTCACATGTCAGATACCTTACATATTAGATATCTTACATATCACATATTTGCATTATGATTCATAATAGTATAAAAACTACAGTTATAAAGTAGCAGTGAAAATAATTTTATGGTTGGATGTCACAACATGAGGGACCGTATTAAGGGGTTGCAGCACTAGAAAGGTTGAGGACCAGCTGTTGTTGGTGAGCTCCCATTAGCTCAGGTAAACTGTTTCAGTGGGTGAACTCATCACGGCCTTGACCTCTTTGCTAATATTCTCATTCCTCCCACTCTTCAGTTGCACTTTGGGAGCTCAGTTCAGTGCTCCGATGTGGATCTCTGTCTCTGTTTCCATCAGGTGCTGGATGAAGGTTCTATGGTGATATTTAAGATAGTCATCAGTCTGACTACAGGGTTAAGTCAAGATCAGGCCCCCTCTTCTCTATTGCTTAGGGTCTTAGCCTGGGTCATCCTTGTGGATTTCTGGGAATTTCTCTAGAGCCAGGTTTCTGCTTACCCTATAATGGCTCCCTCGATCAAGTTATCTCTGTCCTTCCTCCATCTCGACTATCCCATTCCCTCAAGTTCTCCTCACCCCTCCCCTTCACCCCTCCTTTTCCCTTTTCACCCTCCCTTCTTCCCCACCCCCATGCTCCCAATTTTGTCATGTTATTGTCTGTTTCCAATTTCCAGGTGGATCTACATATGTTTTTCTTTGGGTTCACCTTATTACTTAGCTTCTCTAGGATCATGAACTATAGGCTCAATGGGAAGGAACAAGCATAGGACCAAACTAGTCCCTCCGAATGTAGTTGACAGTTGCATGGCTGGGGCAGACTGAGGGGTCACTGGCAGTGGCACACAGGAGTTATCACTACTGCATGTACCGGTTTTTTAAGATCCTATTCTTTGTGGATGTATACCTTACTCAGTCTAGATATAATAGGGAGGGCCTTGGACCTTCCACAAAGCAATGTGCTTTACCCTCTCTAAGGATTAGATGGGTGTGTGGAGGGAATGGGAGGAGGGGAGGGAGTGAGAGCTTGGATTGATATTTTTTGAAAATCGAATTAATTAATTAAAAAAGAAAAGTTGAGAACCACTGCTCTAAGCAGAGGCCCTTGGGCATGAGCCCTAGCTTGGTGCACCTGCTAGGGCTCCGATGAAGACTGTGGTTCTGACCATAGACCACCTACATCTACCTGTGGAAGAGAGATGCTTTGGAGTTCTGCATGAGGCCGAAGATGGTGGAGTTACCAGAAACAAACTAATTATCATCCATGGGAAGCCTTCCCAAGACAGGAGAGGGCAGGTAACCAGAAAAGATAGGACTATTACCAACTCCTGCCCAGGGTGCAGTGCCCGCCCCCTCCAACCAGACAGCATTGTGGATCTGCTATGAGGCTGACACTTGACTTGGGGGTGAAGGTCTGTTCTATGTGCGGCGGGCAGGGAAATGGCATGCCTTGTCCATGGTGCCAATGTGGAAAGGGAGCATGACCCTGCGGTTGCTGGAGTCAGACACACAGGTAATCTTGGTCTCTCTACTGAGGCCATGGGGGCACATCTTTGATGTGTTTGGCACCTAGTTCCCTAGATGATAAAATCAGTGGCTTTCTTGACAGAGAGAAATAAAGAATAACCAAACACCTGGTATAATCTTGGTGTATCGGCTAAGTAAGCAGGGGCTGTTGTCTCATTTGCCCGCCTGAGCTGTATGCCGTTTACAGTCACGGGTGTAAAAAAGCCCAAATCCTTAGCAACAAAATCATTGCTTTACTGTCTATAATTAAATCTGTCTAATTGAGTCTCTGGGGGAACCTGGAATGTCTCAAACCAACCAAACTCAGAAAACTCTAGGACAACTCTGGCCACAGTCCAATATAATGGCACAGCCTTATTCTCTCTAAATGGGGAAACAGGACAATTAAACCAGGTGAGAGATGGATGCCCTTGGGAGTCTCCCAACTGTTCAAAGGCTCGCTTATGGCCACAAGCAGTGAGTCACGTCTGGGCGGCTGCAACCCCAAGAGCAAGCTCAGCAGCCCAAAGGGTTGCATCTCCGAGCAGCACAGAACGGGATTATGTCATGGGAATATTGATTTGTCCACTCAAGCGGCTGCTCCTGCGTCCATCACAACCAGCCCCAGCCCACTTCCAGACCCAAAGTAGGTCATGACTCACAAGCCTTGTTTTCCAATCTAATAGCAAAAAGATGTCTTAAAGAGATCACGCGCACACATCCACACACGCACACAAATTAAACAACCAGAAAAACTTCTGTTACAATAGATAAACATCCCCCAGGCAGGAATAGATACCGTTTCTAATGTAGCTCTCATCTTTCTTTAATCAAATGCCTTCCAAATAGCAGACTGTTGTTAGTCATTTTGCCTCTGTTAGCCCAATAAATAGCCCTAAAACAGAAAGCGTGGGAGGTGTTATCACCACCATTTATCACAGTGAAAGTAGGGGCTTAGGGAGTTAAACACTGCCCTGAGCTGTGTTTTACAAACATCATAGGCACTAAGCCCCCAGAGCCCATGTGCCTGACTCCGAGGTCTGTTCCGTTTTCTTGTGCGATTTCTCCTTCTTTTTTTCCCCCTCAATTAACTCCTTAAACTGGGTTTGGCGATTTAGGCCTATAATCCCAGAACTTTGGTGGATGATACAGGAAGATAATGAATTCAACGTCACCCTGGCTACACAGTGAATTCTTGTTATTATATAGCTGGCCATTCTGAACTAGAGAGTAAAACCCTATCTCAGAAAACTAATACACATGCACACATGGATGCACTTACACAAACACACACACACACACCTATACACACCACACACACAGACCTACACACACACACCACACACATATACACATATACACCACACATCACACACACCTACATACACCAAATACACAATGTACACACCCATATATTACACACACACGCACACACACACACACACACACACACACACACACACACAGAGAGAGAGAGAGAGAGAGAGAGAGAGAGGCTCTCATAGCACAACCAATCATTTTTGAAGCATCTCTGTTCCATCAGAAAATTTCCATCGAACAAAGACTCCATCCACTAAACTGACACCTGGATCAACACAAAGGCACAATGTAGTTTTTATTGTCAACGTGACACAATCTTAGAGCCACTTGGGAAGAGCTAACTCAACCAGAAAATTGCTTCAATCAGATTGCCCTGGTGGCTGTGACTTATGAGGGACTGTCTTGATTTCCAAGTGGTGCAGGAGGGCCTAGCCCACTGTGGGGGTTGCCATCCTAGACAAGCTGGGGCCTGAGCTGTGTGAGGAAGGCAGGATGAGCCAGGGAGTAGCCTTCCTCCAACGTTTCTGCTTCAAGTTCTTGCCCAGTCAGAATTCCCTCAAAGATGCAGTCTAACCTCCAAGATGAAGTAAACAGCTTCCTCTTCTGGCCACGGTGTTTACGGCAGCAACAGAAAACTAACCAAGACAGCAGGGTACAGCATCACCTGCTGCCAGCAAACACTTGGGAGATAAAAGGTTGGGTCTCAGAAGCAAAGAACCTTCAGGAAAGAAGCACGGACTATGGAAAGGAGTGGAGAGCAGGAGTGGGGTCACAGAATGTTCCAGACATTGCAGTTTCCAACTCTGAAAGACTTGAAAAGAGTGATTGGCCAGGACCCCGCCCCCAGCCCCACTGCACTAGAAGCTTCCTGCCAAGGAGCTGTGGCCACAGAAACTGGCCTGGCGCTCCAGTTAGTCAACTGTGACTGCGTTGGCTCCGAGGGCCTGCTTGGCTGCTGATCAACTCATTGACAAGATCCCAGACACTGTGGCTCACTCAGACCTGGGTGGCCTGAGTTAATCACAAACCATAGTTAACAAAGACCACTTGGGTAGCTTAGCTGCAGACCAAAGTGGCGGGCCCCGAGAATAGCATTTTGGCAGCAAGGACCCTGGAATCACAGTTAGGTTTGAATGCTGGCTCACCCATGAACCACTCTTGTCACAATGGCTAAAGCCATCATCTGGGAGCCTTCAGCCCAGTATGTGGGGAAAGCTTGGCAGACATGGGAAATGACACTCTCGAATGTGTGTGCTTCAGAGACAAATGGCTCCAGGTGAAGGCAGGACGTCAGCATTCTCCCAGCATTTCCAAAGCTGACAGTGAAGGACCTTTGTGTCACTCCTCCATCCGATGGCAGGTTTTCTGAAGGTCAGAAAAGCTTAGCATTCTTCCATTATCCACACCCCACAGTGCCAGGCAGTGGGGAATCACCGCTGAGCAGATAGACATATGGTTGAGGCAGAACCTAGCCACTGAATGCTGTATCTTAGCAGAGGACTTGGTGACCTGAAACAGCAGCGAGCTGCCCACACAGGCCTGCAGAGAGCTGCAGATCCTGAGGCTGGAACACGGCACATCGGGAGATGGTTGACCAGCACAGCCTTCTTAAGACAGCTTCATGAGGACTTTGGACGGCCCTGGAAACCCAGTGTAAACTGCCTCCCACACCTCTTCTGGCAAAGAATGCAGGCCCCAAGACCACAGGCCCTGATGTCACTCACAAGCTTCCGAAATAGAAACGTCTCTGAAAATTAATGAAATAAAAATAAAATCCAGACTTTACATGTTTAAAAATAAGAAGGAAACGACTCCTCTTTATTAGTCTGCGCTCCTGCCAAAATAGGGACACCGTGCCTCCAAAGTAAATGCAGTGTGTGCTCTCGGGCACCCGGCTCTACCAAAACCCTCGGCTATACCTGGTACTTGTTTCAGGATGTTTGATCATACTCTGACTCCTGAGATTGTGTTATCTATTGGAGAAACCTGTTTCTAATTGTGGTGTGGCTCAGCCCTAGCACACACCTTTAATCCAAGAGCTCTCTGCTTATTTAGTGTAAGCAGGATTAAATAAACCAACCATAGGTCTAGTGCCAGAGCAAGCAGCCAGTCAACAGGAAAAAAAAAAAAAACCCAAAGAGTAAGAGGGAGAAAGGTGGATGGATAGAGAGACGCACAGGAAGGAGAAGGGAGGGACTTCCAGTGGAAGGGGTTTTTATTTCAAATGGGATAGGAGAAGAGTCTCCTTCTGAGATGACAGCCAAAGAGGAGGATCCGCTGACTGCTTCCTCTGCCTCTCTGAGCTAGTAGGTTTTCACCCCAGCATCTGAGGTGAAATCAAACGACTGAGATTTTGTTAAAAATAACAGATACTAACCTCTCTGTACCTTCCCAAGGCTTCTAAAAAGAGTTCTCTCACCTGCACAAGAGTACTGAATAAGCATGTCTGCTGCCAGTGTCTGGTTATTCTGTGCGTATTCCATTCATCACTGGATCTGTGCTGATAACCTCCCCGTCGGAAGGGTTGGTATTGCCTCTCACCATGGAGACACTCCATGGATAGTTACCTATTCACTTCCTCTAATTCCTTACCTTCAACTTTATATTTTAAAATGCTTTAATTATTAAAAACAAAAACTCCTACCTCCCAACCTTACCTCACCCACTAATCTAAAATAGAGTGGCCATCCTGGTCATAACATGACCAACTTAGCATCCGAGGAGCATGGCCGTCTAGTGTCCCTGTCCAGCATCTTATTCTCAAACAAGGTCGTGTGAGAAGTGGTAACTCCTGCATCCCTCTGTTGCCCTTCTAGGCTTACACAGGAACCACGGCTTCTCCAATGTCCAGGGAATAGGGGATGGATATCTGGGGCCTGGAGCTGCAGGTAATCAGTGAAGAGTGGATGGGGAAACCCTCCCAGGCTGCACACAGAGGACTGTGCTCGCCTACTGAAAAAGACCATTCAGGGTCCACAAAGGGCCTGAACTAAGAGGGCCCAGATAAAGTACCAGCTGAGATCTGTCTCCCATCCAGGGTTCAAGGTCAAATCAACATAATCTTTTTATCCTGGAAGTATTCTGGAACCCGAGGAAGAGATTGAGGCCAAGGGAACCCTCTATGTCTGTGGGTCCTTAACAGAGCCTGGGGAGGGTACAGGCTGGCATGTGTAGTGAGCCTGGAAGTCTAAGCATATCGCCACGTGACACAGGCTCAGTTCCGAGACTGGCATCACTGGAGGCCTGAACTCGCTTTGTTCAGCCTCACTAAGGCAGACATGAATTTGTTACACAGTGAAAGATCATTCCGCCAAATAGTGAGACCTAGGGTTTTATGTTTGTGACATCGTGATGGCAACAGGCTGGGGAACTATAGAACACAGTCTTCAGAGGATCTTCTCAACACTGGATATGGGGGTGGACCTATTTGCACATGCTATAGATAAGCCTCTTGGAAGAACACAACGGCCAGTTTGGGGATGGACACAAAACAGGAAGAAGGAAGTTAATCACAGCACTATTTCCAGGACAGAAGGTACCCGGGGCTTGTGGGCAGTAGGAAAGGAGAAAATACCTACATAAGAGCCCCCAGTTCCTTGTTTTGTTTCAGAAAAGTGATATGGGGGTAACATGTTCTTAAAGAGCATCATGACATACGGAGAGAGATTGTATTCCTCCCTGGGACACGCCACTCTGCTTTGCTTAATGGCACAAATGTCTATCACAGATGATGTCACCGGATGGGCTAGTAGCCAGGATGGGAAGAGGGAAAGTGACTCTTCAGGGTGTGGAGATCTGTGGAGAAGTCACTGGGTAACTGCCAGGTTCCACGGGCACAAATGATGACCAGGAAGTAGAGGCAAGGCCTAGACAGCCAACTTCAGACAAGGAAGGGCTAGAAGATAGGTTTGCCTCAGAGGATCCCATCTCCCTTGGGGGCTGCAGTGGACACCAGACATCAGAGTTTCAGGGACTGTCCCTCTTTTATTCTAATATATAGGAAGAGGGTACACGGATGTTCAAATTCTGGTGACAAGTAGCTGTCACTACACAGTGCTCATTCAAGAGAATGGGCTGTGACATTCAGCCATCAGGACACGAGCTGTCATTTCTTACTGCACAAAGAATCTCATCTTCAAGCTTGTGGCATTTGTCATATTATATATTAGGACATGTACATGTCAGCTTGGAAGAGCGTGCATGAAGCTCTCGAAGGCTCTGAGTGAAGAGTGAAGGAATTCAGGTCATCAATAAACCATCCTGCTTCATCCAGGGTAACGGGCTGGGCTCTACATAACAGGTCGTCAGGACATTCAATAAACCATCCTGCTTCAGCCAGGGTAACAGGCTGGGCTCTACATAACAGGTCGTCAGGACACTCAATAAACTATCCTGCTTCAGCCAGGGTAACGGGCTGGGCTCTACATAACATGTCATTGGGACCAAACAAGGACTTCAGACTTCAATGGGACATAGCACAGCGTGGCTGTTAGGGCATCACTAACAGAAGTGTGTGTGTGAGTGTGTGTGTCTGTGTGTGTATTCATTTTTGAATTTCATCAGTTCATCAGTGTCCCATATAAAAATAAACTTGATGCTGTTGATAGAAGGCAGACTTGGAAATCAGGGCATGCCGAGCAACACTCGTGACACATGGTCTAACTTCTCCATCTGTTGATCCTTTATACCAGATGAAGAAATCTGTCCATGCCACAGGCTTTTAGGAGCACAACCGAGGATGGATACAGTAAGGCCTTGATCATGCCCTGTCTCAGTCCATGTTCTATTATCATGATAAAACACCATGACCAAAAGCAGCTTTGGGGAGGGAAGGGTTTATTTCAGCTCAGGTCACACCCCGTCACTGGGGGAAGTTGGCACAGGAACTCAAGGAAGAAAGCTGGAGGTCGGAGCTCAAGCAGAGGCCACAGAAGAACACTGCTGGCTGGCTTGTTCAGTCTACTTTCTTAGACCGTCCAGCAGGCCCAGGGGTAGCACCACCCCCAGTGGGCCAGCCCCTCCACCTCAGTCATTCAGACAGCACCCCTGAGATTTGCCTGCAGGCCTGCAGGACAGTCTTATAAAGGAATGCTCTCAATTTTTCATCTTCTCAAAGTTCCTTCTTCCAAGATACATCTAGATTTGGGTAAAGTTGATGAAAACCAACCAGCACAGTTGACTCCTTGTCAGCTTGACATACAAGCAGATCACCTATTACATCATCAACTCTCCTTTCTTGTTCATACCCAAGATCACATATCAATACCAATGTCATAATATAAGACATTCCAATTTTTAAAAGAACCAGTCCTTAAAAATGCCAATTCTTTAAAACTTCAGTCTGTTTAAGACAGCCAAAGAGTTTTTTTTTTTTTTAAAGTCCTAGCCTCTCTAATATAACCAAAGTAAATTCTTTCACCCAGGCCACAGTCACAATCAATTCAAAGCAAAACTAAGGTCCAACGGTGTAAAGAGCTTAGCGTTTAACACGCGACACCCACTCATGGTTTCCTGGGCTCCAAAGGGCATGGAGAGCTCCACTTCCCTGGCTCCTTCACCCACAATCCACACGGTTCGTCTCCTAGGCTCCGGATCTGCTTCACAGCTCTTGCTGTCCTTGGTCATCAACTCATGGTATTGGCATCTCCAAAATGCTCGGGTCTCCACAATAGCTAGGCTGTGCCTTTGCCTACAGCCTCTCAAAGGTTGTCTGAGGGGACTTGAACCGTGTCAAGCCTCAACTTTTCTCTATGAACCCCTCAGTCCTTAGGTTTATACAGCCACTGAGGTTGTACCTCCCCCAACGGCCTCTCTTGGCGTCTCCCAGTGACAAGCCTCAGCAGCCCTCCGCAATCCCTTCAAGCTTTTAAAACCAGTACTACGTGGGAAGACTCTGACACATTACCAAGTCTGGCTTCCAGCCTTGGCTGCCTCTAGACCACAACTTCTGTGTGCTGACCCTGAGGAAAGACTTCCCACAAGATTCTGCCTAAGTGATTCTGCTCTCTTCGTAAACATTCTGATTATTTAGCCCCAGATGACCAGCATCTATTGTCCCAGCCAAGCAAAGATATCATTTTACTTCTTAATCCAAAATATTATCCCAAGACCCTTATAGCTTTGGTGCCCGTCCCGGAACTAGCTCTGTAGACCAGGCTGGCCTGGAACTCCCAGAGATCCGCCTGCCTCTGCCTCCCGAGTGCTGGGATTAAAGGCATGTGCCACCACCGCCTGGCTCACCCTTATAGTCTTTAAGGGACTCTCAAATTTCCCCTGGAAACTTTGCAAGCAAAGGCCTCCCATTATCCGCATCTCCTCCAAATTCCCACCAATCTCACCAAGGTTTGAACAATTGATGGCTTTTTTATCCCTAAATTCCAAAGTCCTTCCACAATTCTTTCTAGACTACAGGGTAAGGTCCGTCACAGCAATGTCCCATGCCTGGCACTATTTCTGTCTTACTCAGTTTCTACTGCTATGATAAAATAGCATGACTTAAAGCAGCTTGGGTAGGAACAGGGTTATTTCCGCTTGCAACTCTCAGGTAACACTCCATGGCTGCAGGAAGGAACGTAGAGGCATGAACTAGAGTAGAAGTCATGGAGAAGCACTGCTTACTGGTTTGCTCCTCATGGATGGCTCACCTGCTTCCTGATACCATCCAGGAACAAGAATCTGGAGGTGGCATGCTGCCATTAGCAGACTGGGCACTATCACATTAAACGTTAATCAAGACGCTACTCAATAGATCTGCTTACGGGCTTATCTTATAAAGGCGTTTTCTCAATCAGAGTTCTGTTTTTTTATATGTGTTTAGATTTATGGCAAATTGACCAAAAACCAACCAGCACACAACTCCAAACCATCAATGTGTATTATCCCCAATTCCTCCTATCAAGTATTCATTAACGAGGTAGTTTTGAAAGGACCCTAAAGTATGAGGTGAATATAAAAATACTCTACTTGCAGCATAAATCAGTTTTTGGAGAATTTGAGAAGTTCATTTGGGTCGGGAAGCTATTCAGAGCACAGAGCACAAAAGTCAGTTCAGGCCCCCCGGGCAGCTGGGACCAGCTTTCCGCAACCTCTTGACACAGACACTCACTTCCTGAACCCGAAGTCACCTAACTAGCCCTTCCCCACCAGGTGAACCAACACCGGGATGCTCATTGGTTCCCCTATCTGTGTCCCTACCTGGTCCAGAGAAGAGGCCTGACCTCTGGACACTAGGATGCAGGATGAGGGTAACCAGCAGGCTCTTAGACCCTAACTCCATTTAGCAGAACAGTCTGGTTCTGGCTGTTTGCACTCCTCGGTTTTTCCTGTGATGTGTATCTACATGAAAGAGCCCGTCTTAAGGTTTCTGTTGATGTAAAGAGATGCCATGGTCACGGCAACTCTTTTTTTAATACATTTTTTATTGATATTTATTGAGCTCTACATTTTTCTCTGCTCCCCTCCCTGCTTCTCCCCTTTCCCCTTCAACCCTCCCCCAATGTCATCAAGCTCCCAATTTGCTCAGGAGATCTTGTCTTTTTCTACTTTCTACTTCCCATGTAGATTATATCTATGTAAGTCTCTCTTAGTGTCCTCATTGTTGTTTAAGTTCTCTGGGATTGTGGTTTGTAGGCTGGCTTTCTTTGCATTATGTTTAAAAACCACCTATGAGTGAGTACATGCGATAATTGTCTTTCTGTGTCTGGGTTACCTCACTCACGGCAACTCTTTTTTTTAATATTTATTTATTTATTATTTATTATGTATACAATATTCTGTCTGTGTGTATGCCTGCTGGCCAGAAGAGGGCACCAGACCTCATTACAGATAGTTGTGAGCCACCATGTGGTTGCTGGGAATTGAACTCGAGACCTTTGGAAGAGCAGGCAGTGCTCTTAACCTCTGAGCCATCTCTCCAGCCTCCACGGCACCTCTTATAAAGGAAAACATTCAGTGGAGTGGCTCACATTTTCAGAGGTTTAGTCCATTATCATCATGGTGCTGGAGAAGTAGCCCAATGTCCCACATGTTGGCTTGCAGGCAACAGGAAGTGTTCTGTCTCACTGGGCATGGCTTGAGCATATATGAGACTTCCAAGCCCACCTCCACAGTGACCCATGTCCTCCAAAAAGACCACACCTACTCCAATAAAGCCACACCTCCTAATAGCTCCACTTCCTCTTGGGGGGCCATTTTCTTTCAAACTACCACAGTACCTATGCTCAACAACATTCTGGAAACGATTTGCTAGAATCTTCTCTGACCAGGGCAGACTGACCTCATATGGTAAGACCAGTTTCATTTCTCCACACCCTGATAAACCTACAAGTCAATGGGTACACAACCCTGCTGTGCCTGAAGACTCCTCCCATCAGTAAAGCCCTATCAGGAAACAGAACCACAGTGCTCGACTAAGGCCAGAGTCAGTTTAAACCCCAGACGGTGGAGGAGTCAAGAGGCTTCAAGGAGGGCTGAGAGGGAAACCAAGGCAGTGGGAGGAGCCTAGTAAGGGAGGGTATTTATCCTCTACATTCAGAGGAATGTTCTGACTGCCCTCCCTGAGCCGCATCCCGTGTTCTTCCAAAACCATTCCCTGCCTGCTTGGACTTGAGGTTTAGCAGGACTAGTCCAGAGATCAGAGACAGGTTCCAGGCCCCTGGCTGAGCCAATCAATGGACAGACCTGAGCTAACCCAGGGGTCAGGACCTAAGGCTGGGCCTTTTCCTGGGAAAGAATTGTTCTTTTGGTTCAGTTACTGGTGACAGTCCTTCCTCTCTTCTTCATCTAGGGACATGTGGTTATGAAATGACCATCCAAGTCACCCCATCTGCTCAGAGACCCTACTGAGATGAAGGTCAAAGGACCTGGTCCTGGCATAAGCCATGGGCACGAGCAGCTGACACGCACCACAAAGAGACATGAAGGAGCAGTCAGTGACAGAAAAGAGACAAAGGTCATGAACCGTGGTGATCATAGACAACTTTCATTCCAGGATATGAAGACCAGAGAAGACTGGAAGCCTAAAACCATGCCAAGTTCCCGACCACCAACAAAGAGCCAATTAGTGGTGGAGGGTAAACTCATTCCTCCACACCTGAGCACTCCTTCTGAAGTGACTCGCAGGACCCACACAATGGCCTGACCCATGCCATCGAGAGGGTATTGTGGGAAAACATTCTCCTTCTCTGGATCTGACATTACTATTCCCTTTGTAGCTCTGTCTTGAAGCAGGGTATCTTCTTTCGGGATTGATGTAGGAGGGTCATCTGTCTATGTGTTATGTTCATTGGTTAATAAAGAAACTGCCTTTGTCTTTTGATAGGCCAGCCCTTAGGTGGGTGGAGTAGACAGAACAGAATTCTGGGAGGAAGAAAGCAGGGACAGGCAGACTTCATGAAGCTCCGGCCCAAGGTTAGGTTAGGATCTTTCCTGGTAAGCCACACCCTCGTGGTGCTACACAGATTTATTAGAAATGGGTTAATCAAGATGTGAGAATTAGTCAATAAGAGGCTAGAGCTAATGGGCCAGGCAGTTTTTAAATGAATACAGTTTCCGTGTAATTATTTCGGGTAAAGCTAGCCGGGAGCAGGGCCACAGCCCACCGCTCTTACTACTACACAGGGTGAAACAATTATATTGCTTTCTTGTCTGTCTGATAAGGGGTTCTTGCTCCTCTATGGCTTACTCACACTGCTGTGACCCCAGTGGCCCCAGAAGAAGAGACAATGTGTAACTGACATGGTGTGTTGACCCCAGTGACCCCAGCAGAGGAGACACTGTGTAACTAACATGGCATGTTAACACAGCTTACCCTTCTCAGCCAACACACAGGCACCCTTATCATTCAGTACCCCAGAGCTACAGACAAGATACTGATCTCCAACACTCTCAGTTTTAGAAAATAGCTATCGAAGGAGAAAAAAAATCAAAACTGCCACAAAATGACACTCCTCCTTGGTACTTCTGACCTGGCTTCTTTGAGAAAACAGTGTCCGGCTGTGTCTTATATTCTTTGACTTAAATGAAGCCTTAGCATGAATTAGCATCTTTTTTTTGTTTGTTTGTTTGTTTTACAAGAATTCTCTAGATATGGAAACAAAGCAACAATGAAACGAAAGGCTTGCCAGAAAGGCAGGAAGACCAGTATTTCAAGAAAAAGAGCATGTTATCTGTGACTTTGACAGCCTTAGGCCACTAGAGAGAAGCCGGTGTGTCCCAAAGCACTCATGGCAGAGCAGTGTTGGGGGACCAGTGGAAACCGTAGAAATATCCCTTAGGGCAAGAGGGAGGCACTCTGCAGAAGCTAACTTTCTAGCACACCCTGCCAAGCTCCAGTCCTAGCTCATCCACTGGCTGAGATCTGAGCCCTGCATTAATCAGACGATGTGAGCCACTCCATCATCTCTGGTCTCCAGTCCCTCCCACCCCTGTCCTGCTCGCGCCCTCCTCCTGAAAACATCAAAAGCACTTTCCGTTCCAGCAGGTTGATGCCAGTTTCTCCTGGGGCTTTAATGAGGCATGTGTCTTTGACTGTGAGCACGGAGAGAGATCAAATCGCTTCAGTTCTTATCCTGAGCCTTTATTGATTAGCTATTATGAGTGCTGCACTAAGCTAGGTATTGAAGGGAGGCATAATGAACCAGAAAGTCTCCTTGCTTCCGAGAGGCAGCCTAGAGCCTTCTGGGAATGAGACGTGGGCTTAATTAAGGCTCAGGCTCCTAGATCTGAAGGCATAAAGGAAACAGAGGGTTCCGGCCATGAACAGGACAGTGAAGACAGCCAGGCAGGGAGGTAGGAAAGACTTTCAGCCACGTTCTCATCTCAGCTCCACAGGCAGCTGCCCACACTCTGCAGTCAGAACGGCAAGGCAATTAAAGTCAGAAGCAACGGGGCTTTTCAAAGAACAGTCTAAAGAGAGTTCCCTCTCCCCTTCTATACCTGTACAAGTGACTGCAGCATTTTCTTTTGCCACCCAGATGTAGCAATATATAACTGACAAACACAAACAGCATATTTAAGGTGCCTGACTCAATGCTCCCATATGTGTGTGTGTGTGTGTGTGTGTGTGTGTGTGTGTGTGTGTGTGTGGAACGGGTGCACTCACACGTGTGAACACAGGTGTGTGCAGAGGACAGCCTCAGGTGCAGGTCCTTCAGACAGGATGTCTTCACTGCCTCTCCTCTAGCCAGGCTAGATGACCCATGCGTTTCCAGGGACCGTCCTGCCTCCGCCTCCCATCTCCCAGTAGAGTTCTGATGATCTGCACTCAGGTTTTCAAACTTGCAAGGCCCGCACCTGTCCATACCAAGCCATCTCCCCAGCCCTGCACGTAAATATTGAGGAGCAATCAGTTTAAGCGTGCATCATGTCCTTTTGGCTTCGGCTTTATTCTTGTAGCTGCCATTGGTCTGCTTTGCCTTTTATTTCTGGTGAGAATATTTAAGTCAAGACAGGGTGTCTTTACGCCCATACAGCATGCTAACCCATTTAACACGTCCATCATGTCAAGTCACACAACTGTGCCCTACACCATCTAGTCAACACTGCCTTGTCCTACCTGTTCTGGTAATGTTTCTTCAACTCCTGTTCTTCCAGGACCAAGTGGGGTGGGGGGAATCAGAAAAACCAAGTAAATAATACTTTCTTTATTTTTAACCTACTCTTTTTTCTACAGAGTTTTTGCTTTTTTATCATAATGTTTTATGATAAAAATTCTAAGTCTGAGCTGGAGAGATGGTTTAACCGTTAAGAGCACATGCTAGTCTTCCAGAGGACCCAAGTTTGATTCCTAGCACCTACATCAAATGGTTTAAAATGCTCATAAATCCAGTTCCAGGAATCTGCTGCCCTCTGCTGCCCTCCACAGCACAAACACACACACACACACACACACACACACACACACACACACACACACTATCACACACACACACTATCACACACACAGCAAATACACATACATACACATGTTCAGAAATAAAACAGAAAAAAGAAAAAAAAATTTCATGTCTGAATTAGACCCAAACCCAAACCTCTTGAGTTAGAAGTCTCTATATTCATGTTGAGAACAGATCATTTGGCCTCATGAAATTCTGGCTACAGTGTAGGAAAATGTGGCCTCAAGCCATAGACATTGTCACTCAGTATTCAGCAGAGAAAGATGGTACTAGTGGCTACAGATTGTAGCTGCCCACAGTCCTCAGGTTAACCCTACCACAATGTCAAGTGTGTAATTATCATTAAACTGAAAATCAGGTACGGAAAAGCTTCTTGTAGCGAGAGGAATGCGTGCTGTGTTGGGTGTTTCTGTTCTGCCGCCCCCTCCAACAATCCTGGTGATGCTGACTTGTGCACGATAAGCCATTGTCACGCAAGGCATCTACTCTGGCCACCTGCCTAAAGGATCCCTCTCATATCTGTGTGAGTATGAACAGACACTTAGGCTCCCCCAAAGTTCAGTCCCAAGTGTGGCCTGGTGTGTCTGGAAGTGAGAGCAGCAACCTCCTAGAACATGCACTGGAGCCGAGAGACCAACCAGGGTACAGAAGATGCATTGGCACTGGGCGATGGTTGTCATCTGCTCCGCTGGATACTCCCCGAGGCACAGCTTGCAGGACAGCAGCGGGTCAAGGGCCAGGTCCCAGGTGGGCCGGTACCTGGCTGTTGTCATCGCAGAGCAGTCTGAAAGGAGAAACGCACATTCAAGATTCGCTGCTGTGGCTCCCACAGAAACACAGAGAAAAACCACTCCTCTTGGTTACAATGGGACCATCGGGGAGGAGACAGCAAATGACCGTGGACGGAGACAAGGTACTCTGGGGAGGTCTATCCGGGGAACCCCACCTCAGGTCTGTGGTGTTGATCCTCAAACTTGAAAAGGACCGCACACTCCCATCCTTCCCTTCAAGCCTTTGAGGTGCATTTGATTAAAGTGCCTTCTAGAGGGGTAACCATGGAAGAGAGGCTTTGGTTAAAGGAGTCAACTGCTTGGATTTGACTCTTCCCCAGTTTGTGACAGAGAAACATCTGTAAGAAAAGACCCGAGGAAGCCCGTCTCTAAGGCCCTTCTTGCCCTCATAAGGCATACAATTTCCTTAGCAACGCCTTCAGCAAGCCCATTTTCTAGAATGCTCGGTTCTGGACAGAGAGGGTGTTTGCAGTCAGGCTCACTCAAGGGAGTCAAATGTGTGCAGCAGAGCTTCAGCCATGTTTCAGGATACCCCAGGACTTCCTCTGTCACATTCCCGAACCACCCGTGACTGGTGTCCCTGCCCATCTGTGTTTTGCTTGTTGCACAGGGGTTATGCCACATTAGTCCCTGTTGCATAGGGGTGGTTATGCCACATTAGTCCCTGTTGCACGGTGGCTATGCTGCATTGGCCATGCTGGCTGTTTGGTCATCCATGCTGAGCCAGGCAGCCAAGAGGATTGTCGAGGGAAGGGAAGAGGTGGACCTTCAAGCTTTCAAGTCAATGCTGGGCTAAAGAGCCCTTCCACTCCTGAGAGAGTCCCTGTTGTTTGCATTAACAAATCCATGTATCTGAAGATCTAAATTCTCACTTGGGGCCCTTGACACTTGATTTGAAGCATCCTGTCCTCACCTGGTACCTGCGACACTTAAGTGCTTTGTGATTCTAGTAGTCGGCTTTCCAAACTCAGGTTTGCCAAGCTGGGAGCCTAACAGCCTTTCATTAAAACTACCTCAGGTGGTCTGAACTCGTCACTTCTCATCCTAAGATCACCACTGATGCGGAGGTGTGGCGCATATCCTTCCTCACCTTCATCCCATTCTGAAGGAGGCGATCAGGAATACCTGCATCCCCCAATTGAGAGCAGACAGCAAGGACTAGATCTTATAACCTCTTCCTTCTAGCAGAGGCCTCGACGAATATCATATCATCAGCAAACAGTGAGAGATGATATGATGATATGGCAAAGACATAGACAGGAAGGAAAAAGGAAAGAATTATGACGCCGTGGTCAGAAACAACAGGTCCAGCATCTCAGAAAGATCCAAAGATACCTGAGGAAACTTCTAACCACAGATCTTCTGGTCTGACTCAGGAATGTGGTCTCAGTAATCAAAACATCTCTGGAAACACCCTCAAAGCCATGCCCAGACGTGCGTCTTCTGGGTAGCTCCAAGTCCTGTCCTCCCCAGTTACAAAGATTGACCATCACACAGTCCAATCAGGAGAAAGAGAGAGCTTTGCCTTTCTCATCAGAAACAGGGTGCAGAGCAAGCCGGCAGGGGCAGAACCCTACATGCTTTGGGTTAGGACAGAATTAATGTTCCCAACCCATCAGCCATAAATGCTACCACACAGGTCCTTACCCCCTTGTGGGCTTCAGTCTGCACATGTGTGCAGCGGGGCTGATAATCCCACTTCATGGAAGGATGAGATGAGGAAGGATCATACAGAAGTCTTCCTCTTTCCCCTAGAATGTCTCATATTAACAACGCTTCATCACTCCAAGACAGTGGTTCTCAACCTTCCTAACACGGCAACCCTGTAAGACCATTCCTTGTGGATCAAGGAGATACAAATCGGAAAAGAAGAAGTCAAACTCTCACTGTTTGCTGATGATATGATAGTTTACATAAGCAATCCCAAAAATGCTACCAAGGAACTTCTACAACTCATAAACACTTTCTGTAATGTAGCAGGATACACAATTAACAACAACAACAACAAAAAAAAAAACCAGTAGGCCTCCTGTACACAGATGATAAATGAGCTGAGAAAGAAATCAGAGAAACATCACCCTTCACAATAGCCACAAATAGCATAAAATATCTCGAGTAACTCTAACCCAAAGAAGTGGAAGACCTGTATGACAAGAACTTTAAATCTTTGACGAAAGAAATTGAAGAAGACACTAGAAAATGGAAAGATCCCCCATGCTCTTGGGAAGGTAGAATTAACAGTAAAAATGACAATCTTACTAAAAGCAATCTACAGATTCAATACAATGTCCGTCAAAATCCCAGCAAAATTCTTCATAGACCTAGAAAGAATGGTACTCAACTTCATATGGAAAAGCAAAAAACCCAGGATAGCCAAAGCAATCCCGTACAATAAAGGAACTTCTGGAAGCATCACAATCCCTGACTTTAAACTACAGAGCTACAGTACTGAAAACAGCCTGGTATTGGCATAAAAACAGACAGCAGGATGAATGGAACTGAATCAAAGAACCATATATTAATCTATACACCTATGAACACCTGATTTTTGGCAAAGATGCAAAAAATATAAAATGGAAAAAAGAAAGCATATTTAAGAAATGGTGCTGGCATAACTGGATATCAACATGTAGAAGAATGAAAATAGATCCATATCTATCGCCATGCACAAAACTTAAGTCCAAATGGATCAAAGACCTCAACATAAAGCCAACCACACTGAACCTCATAGAAAAGAAAGTGGGAAGTACACTTGAATGCATTGCCACAGGAGATCACTTCCTAAATATAACTCCAGTAACACAGACACTGAGAGAAACAATTAAATGGGACCTCCTGAAACTGAAAAGCTTCTGTAAAGCAAAGGACATGGTCAACAAGATAAAACGGCAGACTACAGAATGGGGAAAAATTCTTCACCAACCCCACATCAGACAGAGCTCTGATCTCCAAAACATACAAAGAACACAAGAATTCTGTCATCAAAAGAACAAATAATCCAATAAAAAAATGAAGTACAGACCTAAAGAGAGAACTCTCAAAAGAAGAATCTAAAATGGCTGAAAGACACTTACGGAAATCCTCAACATCCTTTGTCATCAGAGAAATGCAAATCAAAACAACTCTGAGATTCCATCTTACACCTGTAAGAATGGCCAAGATCAAAAACACTGATGTCAACTTATGCTGGAGAGGTTTTAGGGTAAAGGGAACACTCTTCTATTGCTGGTGGGAGTGCAAACTGGTACAGCTCCTTTGGATATTAGTATGGCGATTTCTCAGAAAATTAGGAAACAACATTCCACCAGACTCAGCAATACCACTTTTGGGTATATACCCAAAGGATGCTCAATTGTGTCACAGGACATGTGCTCAACTATGTTCATAGCAGCATTGTTTGTCATAGCCTGAACCTGGAAACAACCTAAATGCCCAAATGGAATGGATAAGGAAAATGTGGTACATTTACACAATGGAGTACTACACATCAGAAAAAAATATGACATCTTGAAATTTTCAGGCAAATGGATGAATCTAGAAAACATCGTATTGAGTGAGGTACCCCGGACCCAGAAAGACAAATATCATATGTACTCACTGATAAGTGGCTTTTAGACATAAAGTAAAGAAAAACCGGCCTACAATTCACAATCCCAGAGAACCCAGACAACAATGAGGACCCTAAGAGAGACATACATGGATCTAATCTACATGGGAAGTAAAAAAAGACAAAATCTCTTGAGTAAATTGGGAGAATGGTGACCATGGGAGAGGGTTGAATGGGAGGGGAGAGGGAGGGAGGGAAACAGAAAAATCTTTAGCTCAATAAAATCAATGAAAAAAATGTAAAAAAAACAAACAAACCCCAAAAAGATCATTCCTCATGTTGCAGTGACCCCCAACCAGACAATTATTTGGTTGCTACTTCATAACTGTAATTTTGCTACTGTAATGAATCACAATGTAAATATCTGATATGCAAGATACCCGATATGCAACCCCAAAGGGGTCATAACCCACAGGTCGAGAAACACTGCTCTCAGAGAAGAATCCCATGATGCCACCGTGTTCAGCAGTTGGTGCCAGAGCCAATCAACATGTGTGCACTTTTCCTCGCCAAGGCTCACTGGGTGCCTGTGTGCAAATACTAGGTGCCCTTGAGGGAGAGAATGAGTACCAGGCACTCAAAAGGAGCCCGCACAAACTGCAAACATAGACAGGTAAGATACAATGACCAGTGGGGTGTGGGAACATGGCAGACACACGGGGAGCCCTACCTCAGGAGCAGAGCCCACAGAGACAAGGGTGTGGCCACCCTGTTCTGGAATCATTCAGGAATAAGGGCCATTAACTTGTACCCAGGACAGGGAATGGGTGGCAGCAAGGTGGGCCAGTGGCTTCCCAGGGCAGTTATGGCTGCAATTAACTTACTCTGCACTCAGGATATTTTCCCTTGTTATAAAGGAGTCATTGACACAGATAAAATGACTTTCAGATGGATGAAGTGGAGCCTTTAAGAAAACTTAAAACATGTGCCCTAATACAGAAAAGGTGGAGAGCACAGGAGGATGTCGGGATTCCTTAGTCTTTGAGGGTGCAAGAGGACACTATGAGTATAGCCCTTTCCTACCCTGAGGGTGTGTTCATGTAGAGTGTATCCACATACCCTGAGTTGTTTATTATTATTTAGATGCCAACGTAGGTTTTTATGGTATAGAGACCATAGACCATAGTCTTCTGACTGCTGGCTCATTGTAGAGCTCTCTGCATCTTTTCCTGTTTAAATCCCTCCTTTTGTTTCTCCCACTTACACTTTGCGCTGTAGAAAGAGACTACGCTTTGATTAAGAAAGGCTGACTCGTCCTAAAGGGTTCACAGACTTTAACAAGACTCCCTCAAGCTGAGGGCTGGTAGGCTTCATACTCAAGACTGGCAATGGCCCCAGGGGGCAGCCTCTGCTAACTGATTTCTTGGTCCTGGAGGGTGAATGTGGGGGAAAGGTTGTCATAGGCACGGGGTTCAGATTCTGCAGCACACCGTGGCAAAGCATTCACAGGGGAGGAGTTAAACAGACCTGGGTTCAATGCTCTGCCGCATATTAGGTGATTTAGGAAGGCTGAGGAACTGCCTATCCTTTTTCTTTGTAAACTGCAGAATGAGAAGACAGATAGCGCCAGCTTGGTAAGCAAGAGCCATTAACGTGGGTCTGGCAAAAGAACTTGGAAAATAACTCACTAAGACTGCAAGGGGAAGGACAGACAAACAGCAGAGGACGAACGGGACAAGTAGTCAACTCCAAGACATTTTTTTCCCAACAGCTGGGGCCTTTGCAAGAAGCAAACATCAAAACCCTGCTTGGTCTTTAGCTGTACAGTGTGGCCAAGACTGAACATCAGCCCAGGTGGGTTACAGAATTCAGACAACAAGAGCTCACCTGAATCCACAGAGGCCCGAGTTCCCAAGTCCACACCCTCTATAGGTTCTGGTCTGGGAAAAAGCAATGTTCTGTTTCCTCCACAGTCTGTCCCAGGCCATGGTCCTATCCCATCTTCGTTGTTCCCAAGACTTGTCTTCCCTCGCCAGCTTTAGCACCCACTCCTCTTACTGTTTACAGTCTCCCTTGGAGCAGCTGGGAGGGCTTGAACTGTCTGGCTTCCTTCTTGCCTGTCCCTGCTTTCCACTTGACCCCTGGACAATAAGGCTTTCCACTGCACTGGGCATGGAACAGGGCAGCCTCTATCTACCCTTACCTCTGCCCCTGGTCCTGCCCTTGCCCCATAAGCAACTTCAAAAGCAAATCAGATTCCCAATTGAGGTGCCACTTTTGTATCATCTCCTGTGACGTATACAGACTTTGAACTAGGCACAAAACCATGTTTCCAATAGTGACACCAACAGGACACAGGAAGAAAGATGCCTGTATCATGTGAGTCCATCAGGGCTTTTGCACACACACACACACACACACACACACACACACACACACACACACACAGTATGCCCTAAATATGATTTCGTAAAGTTCTGCACAGCTGCAAACTTACAATAGGAATTTGCCAAGGAAATCACAAAGCACCATAAAAACAAAACAAAACTCCCCACAGACTTTGTTTTCCTAATGTGACTGTCAAATCCTAGGAAACAACAAACTGTTTCAAGGGTGTCTGGTCAATTACAAGCAAGACTCGAGTCATTCAAAATGTTTGTGGGACAAGGTATCAGGCCCAACTGAAGTGACGCCAAGGGATGTACACTGTGGTGGGAGAGTAGCAGACTCAAGGACGAGAAAAAGCTGAAAGAGACAAACCGTCCACCCGGGAAGACAGTTAGCAGGCTAAAAGATGGGGATGTCTGCCAGAAACAACTCATCTCCAGGCCCTTCTACCGAAACATCTTTAAAGCAAAGTGGGGAAGGGACAGAAAAGGGTGTTACTATCTTTCTCCTGATCTCATGACCTTCTACCACAAGCCACTGCTCTCAGGGAAGAGTCCTGCTCCTGTTTCTTCCCAGTCAAGGTCCATTGCCATCCCCACTCACTGCATCTCTAAACTTCTAGCTGCCCACTGTGCTCTATGGAGTCCCTGTGATGTCTCTGAGTCTTCAGCTATCTCTTCTTTTCCTTGTCTGACGTGTGGCCCATGGTGTTCTCTCCCTCTCCTGAAGAGCAACAGCAGCCCCTGAGAACCTGGGGGATCAATCTGACAGGATCTACCATACCTAGTAGCCAACCCTTGGGCAGCCTGTGAGTCATTATCTCAATCACATTAATGGATGGAGAGAGATCCTAACTGTGGGCAGTACCACTCCATGAACTCGGGATCCGGACTGAGTGAGATTAGCGCCAGCACGCACGCTCCGCTTCCTGGCTGTGGACGTGATGCGATCAGCCACCCGAGGCTTCTGTTGCCATGCCTAAAACACCATCACAGACTGCACTCTCAAACTGTGAGCCAAAACAGACTTTTCCTTCCCTGAGCAGCATTGGTCGGGGATTTTGTTAAAACAAGACAGAAACTCACTCAACCTGTTAGTTTGCGAGTCTTAGCCCAGATGTGTGACATCAGAAACCGGTGAGCACAGCTGCAAGAGGCTGTGTCGTCAGGGGCTTCTAGGAGATGGGGACTCATGATATAGCCTGTATATCACCGGTCAGCATTGTTTTATGTCAGAGTCCCTACTCACATGTACATGACTCAAGGGCTACACAGGCTCGGGCTTCCAGGCCCCGAGGTGAATTACACAGAGTAACTTTCAACCGTTCTTTACTAAAACTCCTCCTAGTCTGGTGTGGCATTGGATGCCTATATGACCTGTGAGTTTCTCTCCTTACCTTCAAGAGAGATTATGCAATGGTCAGCACTGGGATCCATTCTTCTAGACTGAGCTCTCCATAGACAGGCAGTCCATAATTATAATAATCAAAGATAGAAGAGACAATGGGAGCTGGTGAGACAGCTCAGTAGTATGAACACTGGAGGCACAGGCATGAGGGTCTGAGCCTGGAGTCCCCAGGGCCTAAGGAAACGCCTGTGCCTGTCGGTAACCCCAGCACTAGAGGGGGATCCCTAGGGCTTTCTGTCCTGCCAATCTGGGGTAAGACAGCAGGAACAAACACAGTTCTATCAGGACTAAAATGTGACAGAAGCCCAGTTGGAGAAGAGTAGGAGCCCTTCCTTCCGGTGGCATCCAGTGAGTAGAGCATGCTCGACACAAAGCCTATGGCCTACAAAGGTGGGGGACTATAAACAACAATATACTGCCTCCTGATGGATACTTTGGGGGTGGTTTCCCCAGTTCAGCAGGAAAACCCATTCTTGGGGATGCATTTTTTTCTTTCTTAACAAGCTGTTTCTTTCCCATGCCTAACATCAATGGCATGGTTTTCCCTCAATCTCTTTTGCCAACAGCTTCTCTGAAGCTCTAATAAAACGGACCTTTGCTTCTTGAGTCCATTTGTACATTCTCTTAGTAAGGAGACTAAGAACCCCAAAGGGAAACCCCAGCTTCCCTGGTAAAAAGCCTGGTCATAAAATGGGGAACTCTGGGTTCGGTGAAAGACCCTATCTCAAGGGAATGGGATGGGAAAGGACAGAACAGGGTACGCAATGTTCCCCTGGGGCCTCTGCGTGTGTGCACATGAACACGTGGTTGCCTACGAGACCGTGCTTATCTTTCCCATCCATCACTTGTTTATCTGTGCCCCTGTCGGTAGGAGGCTAACGATGAGCGAGGCAACAGAAGCTAGAAATCCCGGGATACTAGAACAGAATTGGGAAATTAAGTAGGACTACAGAAGCCAATGGAAAGCATTTCCAGGCAGCATGCTGGCACACGCACTGGTTGGCATGTGTGCATGGGCCTCCCTGGACAGCAGCTGAGAGGACACAGAGGGAACGGGACTTTACCCAGAATACATGCCATGCCCAGACCCTCAGTCCAGTAATGTGGTCTGATGTAAGAAACCAGCAGGCACAGGATAAATGGCTAACTCCATCAAAGACAAAAAGAGGTTCCGAGAAGCATGGAAACCGCCATGGTGCCACCATGGAGCCGCCAAGGGCAGGCTCAAAACGATCCACTTGCATTGGCAATGTGCAAAACCATTCAAATGCTGAGCACACACCAACATCTGAGCACTCTGAGCAGCTGTATGAACTATGACCCCCACCCAAAAAAAAAAAAGAAATAAAGAAAAGACTAAACAGAGAATAGCTGACAAAAAGCTCAAGCTAGGTATGACAGTCAATGCTGGCAATACCACCACGGCACGGGAAACAGTCAGGAGGGCACTGACTTCCAGATCAGGCTAGGCCACACACGGCGAGACCCTGTCTCAAAATCAAAAAGAGAAAAGACACGTATCTTGTTCCGCTGGCCTCTGTACTTCCCCCGTGTGGAAGGAGTACAGCTCAGACTCCAGGGTGGGTTGCCCACAGGGACTGCCTGCCCTGCTGCACAGGGAGGAGGGGAGGCAGGGTGATGTCACACTGTCTCTGCTGGAGACACAGTGTGGGTGTCACAGTGGTCAGGCAAGGTGTCAGGGTGCACCGCTAACTGGGTTGGATGAGACTGACACGACCTTGTGGTCCTCTCCTTAACCCTGCAATGCCAGTCTTACAGTGGGAAGAACACGGTGCACATAGTGGTTCAGAGACATTCCAGAGACTCCTCACCCATCTGGCCGATCATCCTCAAAACGGCCACGGTCTGCCTTGAAACCACGCAAGTGCAAGTGGTTCTGACCCTGGAAAGTAGGTAGGATTCTGGGTCAAAATAAAGTTTGAATAAAGTAAAGGTTTTAGTGAGGAATGCATAGGTTTGTTGAGGAATGCATAGGTTTGTTGACCATGATAATGACTCAAGATGTCACCAGAGGAGGTGTGTGTGTATGTGCATGTGCACGCATGCGTTAAAAAAAACTATCTGGTCTACCTTTGCTCGCGTGCGTGTGTTAAGAAACTATCTGGCCTACCTTTGACCTTTTACTAGCTCTAAATTGAAACCTACCAATTTCAACCTAAATTGTACCAAATGAAGTGTATTTTTAAAAGCCCCCACCCCATCCTAGAAAGTAGACCCCAAAAGAAAGAATGACGACATTCTAAGCTAAGGCTCTCCCGAGATGCCACCGAAATCTGAAAAATCGAGAGGAGACAAAGTTTACAGATCTCGTACTGAAATTTGAACGATCCCACTCTTTAGGGTGTGAAGATGCTAATGAATAATGCATGGCGAAACCAAGAAGGCTCTGTGTTGGGGATCAGCGGGACTGTGAGGTACCTCCTGTAGGAGGGCAGCTCACTAGGATGGCTCTGCATCATAAAGCCCATCCCTATATCAAGGTGTTGCAGTGGGAGGGCCAAACAGACCCATGAGCAAAGGACCAAAGAGGGAGATTGCCACATAGCTCAGGGCTGGACATAGGCCACTCACTAAAAAGACAGCGGCTTGGAGAATAACTTTAACACACCAGTCCAGGGGAGATCACAGGTCAGTCATTAGGAACTCAAGAACGCGGACAGCAGCTGGGCCTGGACACGGAGATGGGTGAGGGTGCTGGATGGGATACACACTGACATAGAACCACAGGCAGGGATCTTTCGACAGACCACACTTCCCCTCCACGAGAGTGCTCAGGGGTCTGCACTTGCAACATCAGTGCCACAAAAAGAAAGGTCCATGTGGCTGTCTGTGCTGGTTTCCAGAGCTCCTGTTGCCCCCAGGAGGTGATAGAATCAAGGGGACAGCCACACAGTAGAATTCCTGCTGGAACAGCCTTTGGAGTCATGTCCAACTCCTGCCAGAGCCTCCAGCAGGCTAGCTTGACGAAGCCTCATGAAGGTTAATCTTGCCTTCAGATCTGCAGATTGAGAGACTCATAGGAGTATAGGGAAGCAAGCCTCCAAGTATATCAGTGAGGGATATTCCAGGGTGGATTAGACCATGGGGGTTCTGACCGACTAGTGAATTCAAAATAGAAATAGATGAATTGGAGGCAGGGGCACACAGCTGGAGGAAGTGGATCACTACAGTGTGTCTCCAGTCAAGGAGAATTACCTAGATAGACCTGAATACAGAATTTAAAAGGACAATAGCATATGTCATCAAAGAATTCAAGGAGTTTAAAAAAGACACAAAGAAACAGCTCTATTAAATTGAAGGAGATCTAATGCTTGAAACATGCCCTCCCTGGCAAAACAACACCACCACCACAATGCTGAGGAAAATGACAAAGACAATCTAAGTCTTGTGAATGGAATTCCATCAGAAGATAGAAACACTGAAGGACTCAAGCCGAAATGAAGATGGAATTGAAAAACGCAATACCTCAACTAGGAATCTCAAAGGAAAAGCCTTACAAGCAGAATGAATTGAGTAGGAAATAGAATATTTATTCAAAGATAAAAGAATCTGGACCAAAATAAGCAAGAAATATGAATTAAACAGACAACAACAATCTGTTGTCCTATGTCCCACAGGAAGGGACATAGAGGAAAGGTGGGATACCAAGAAAAACCAAGCCTTTGAATGATAGGCATAGATGTGGGAGAAGAATCCCAAGTCAATGACATAGACAAGATCAGATCGCCAACAGAATCATAGATGAAGACTTCCCCCAAACTAAGGGAAGACACTCATATGGATACAAGGACATGAAACATTAATAGAGAAGACCAGAAAGGAAAATCTCCATGATCTATCACAGTTAAAACACTTCATGTATACAATGAAGAAAGTGTATTTGTCCTAGTCAGAGATACGATTGTTCTGATGAAACACCATGATTAAAAGCAACTTGGGGAGGAAAGGGTTTATTCGGCTTTCATTTCCACAATATTGTTTGTCATCCAAAGAAGTCAGGATAGAAACTCAAGCAGGGAAGGGACCTGAAAGCAGGAACTAATGGAGGAAAGCTACTTATCAGCTTGTTCTCCATGTCTTACTCACCCTGCTGGACCACCAGCCCAGGGATGACACCACCCACAGTGAGCTAGGCCTTCCTGACCCATCACCAGTTAAGAAAATGCTCTACAGTTTTGCCTACAGCCTGATTATATGGAGGCATGCCCTCAATTGAGGCTCCCTCCTCTCTGATGACTTCAGCTTGTATTAAGGTGACATAAAACTAACTAGCACAATATTGAAAGTTTTTCTTTCCTCTTGAAAGCTGCAAGAGGAAAAAAATCCAAGTACCATATGATGGAAAACCATCAAGGTAATAGCTGATTTCTCAATGAAAACTCTGAAAAAGTCCTAACAATATTATGATGACCAACCTAGACCCATAGCAAAACTAAACCCTAGACCCAGCAAAACAATCTGCTAACCAGAGCCAGCTTAGACCAACATATCCAGTAAAACTATCTGCTAATCAGAACAAGCTTAGACCAATAACCCAGCAAAGCTATCTGCTAACCAGTGCCAGCCTAGACCAATATACCCAGCAAAAGTATTTGCTAAGTAATAGAAGGCAAAAGAAAAACTTACCATGATATAAACAGCCTAAAAAATTTATACCAAGTAAATCAAACCTAAAGAAAATACATGAAGCAATCGAGAGGAAAACTGGAGAGAAATACAGAAGAAAGGAGAAATAGAAAATACCAGTAAGGATGTCTGAGAAGTCATAAAGAGTCATAAATGTTAACTATTTACCTAAAACTCCCCTATAATACATGTAAATGTGTATATAAATATACATGCATAGTTTAAAATGTAATTTTCTAATCTTGGATAACCATGCTACCTCCAAGAGCCCAAACCATCTAATAAAAACCGTAATGTCAGGTATCAGAACCCCTTTTGAGTTATAGGACAGGGTTATCCAAGAGACTCCCAAAGCATTAGACTATTGCTGCTTCTCTTGATTGTCCCCCAGAGGTAGAAGATACATTTCGATTGCTGAAGTCACTGTGTATTTCAGACAGAGGGTCCAGAGGTTCCTGCTTCCAAAGAGGGTAAACAATGAATTGTCTTCCTCAGTCATGATATCTATGGACCTCAACCACAACCAGCATGTGTGACCCATAACCCTATGGATCCAGTAGTGGCACAGTTACCTTGGCAGCAACCAACAACTCTCTAACTGGATTAAAGATCCACTCTAGAGGGAAATCTTGCCAGATATGGGAATCCTAGCCAACTACCCAGAGCTAATGAAGTCATGGATCTAGAAAGATGTACGGATAAGTCCTGCCCCTTAGGGGGCGTGTTCGCCTCGGGCTAATGTTTACCTATAAATCTGGCCAGCGTGCTTGCAGTGCTTGCTTCTGCTTTCCTGCTGTAAGTCTATTTCTCCATTAAAGCTGTATATATATTTTTACAATCTGTCTGCATTCGTTTACGCCGTTACATTTTGGCTCCCAACGTGGGGCTATTTTGCCCCCCCCCCACTCAAGCACGTAGCCTGATAGCTAACACAGCATGCTCCCAAGTGCTGTTTTTTTAGTTTGTGACTCGGGCCCCAGGGCCGAGTCCCAGACACACTCGGCCACACAGGCCCATTCTGCCCAGCCTGCTCGCCAGAGCAATTAACCCCTCCCTGCCTGCCTTGGCTAAGTTTGCAGAGGAACCCCACTGCCTGAATTAGCGGAAGCTCAAATACCTGCGGTTTTGCAACAGAGAAAGAACCTACAACCACTACTTTACTAAATCAACATAACCCCTAATGCATATACTCTAATTATCTGTCACTATATTGACAGATAAGTGTTGTCCTCATGCCTCATCAAGGAAACTTCTCTATGTAAAAAACAGATATCATTAAATACAAAAAAAATAAAAAAAACAGCCAATCAAAATTCATAGTTGTAGATTCTAGTCCCAACAGAGACATCAACAAATCAACTCCAGAACTTAAGGCTCAAAAAGTATTGCAGAAGAGGGGGTGCACCAGAGATCAGAGATCAGGGAGTTTTCTGTGAGACTGCATCTCCCAGTGATGCTGGCACCTGTAAATTCTCACCAACATAACCACCTAAATATGAGCTGGAAAGGACAACAGGAGAGATGTCAAAATAGAGGGAGGGGACACCCACAAGGCTTTAACCCTCCATGAAGAACTGTGCACAACCGAGGAATTCTGAGAGCATGGGAGATCATCTTCCCCAAGGAAGAGCACATTAATTGGTTTCCCAATATCAACGGTCTCACCCTCAAGACATAAAAACAAATAACATTATATAGGCCGCACAGGCTATATTTAGGAAAATGTATACACATATCAAATATAAGCATGTAATAACAATTAATGAAAAAAGAGGCCATGAATATGAAAAGAAGTATATGAGAAGGTTTGGAGGGAGGAAAAGGAAGGGAGAAATGGCATAATTATATTATACTCTCAAAAATAAAACAAAAAATTTAATGGTTGGTATCATTATCATCTTGGCTTATGTCCCACAAAGGGCCAAAGAGAGCTGAGCTGTCTGACCCACATGCAGGAACAAAATGCGAAGGAATACATGGTGGTTGCTTATAATTGCAACAGCAGTTTGTGGCTCTCGGATAAAAATTAAACCAGAGAGCAGCACCTTAAACACAAACATTGAGTCATTACATTTTCAGTGTCAAAGGGGTTCTCTGGATCACCTCTGCATCCAGAGAGAATTTCCCAACTTCAAAGACCTATAGGCTCTCTAAAGCAGTCCCACGAAGACACCCCAGCATCAATTCCAAGTGCTTGGGAATCAATGGCCCCGGATGTATTATTTCAGACCTGGCGAGGGACACTGTCCCCTTCACCTTTGTTCTGCTTTATTTTCAGATAGTGACATAGAGAGGCACTGGCAGGAGAATGCAAGCCCAGCTCTGCAAAGCCCGGAGCGACGGGACTTGGCTGCACAAAGAGAGCCGTTTGTAGGGTGCTGGGGGGATGTTTTCTCTTCACATCTGCAGCGCTTGGGGTTACTTTAACCCCGTGTTTGTGAGCGTGGCCTAGAACAGGCCTGTGGCCAGCTCAGCACGGAGTACAATAGCGGCTTCCTTCGGGGTACAAACAGAAGTCTGGCTGTCACGGCAACAAGCCTGGGAAAATTCTGGATTTGGAGCTCGACAGTCCTCTGAGTGAAGGGAACAGAACTGAACGGAGGCAGCGGAGTGGAGAAGAGGTAACTGGGGTGAGAGCGGATTCCAAGAAGACTCAGAAAAACTCAGGTTTAACCTCAGCTTTGGGAACGGGTGACCAGGAGACACTGGAGCCGTGCCTATCCCTTCACAAACCAGGAGCCTCCTGTGTAACCAGGAAGGCTGGCTGGGATGGCTCAGTTCTTAAGGTCTAAACCATCTCAGAGCTGGGAAATACTCAGCCTCTGCTCCTCCCTGGAATCATGTGACTGCACTCCTCATAGAAAGGGGAGCAGATCTCAGAGGGAGAGGAGATGAGGACTTGACATGCTTTGCAAAATTCAACCTCAGCGAACAGACCAGGGTCAAATGGATGGATTCTTAGGGTCTGACGTGGATTCTCTTCAGGACTGTGAACTGGGTCCATGTTCCACTTCCACACTGTGCCTTCTAAGTTGACTGAAATTGCAGCCTCGTGGTTCTCCTCTGAGAGAGAGAGAGAGAGAGAGAGAGAGAGAGAGAGAGAGAGAGAGAGAGAGAGAGAGA
>NW_004949108.1:1046118-1068433 GCF_000317375.1 Microtus ochrogaster | reverse complement strand
GGGAGGGAGGGAGGGAGAGAGGGAGAGAGAGAGAGAGAGAGAGAAAGAGAGAGAGAGAGAAGAGTGTGTGTGTGTGTGTGTGTGTGTGTGTGCGTGTGCGTGTTTGAGACAGGGTCTCACGCAGCCCAGGTTGGTTTGGGATTCACTGAATCCCTGATCTTCTTCTTGTCTTCATCTCTCTGGGACAACAGGTACGCACCAGCAACCCCTGCTCTTCTTATACCCCCGTTGTCTTTACCTGCATGCAATTCTTCCATTTACTCATCAACAGGTAGCAAGCAAAGGCATCTGGGAAGCTTGGATCTGTACTGTAAATGAAGAATTACAAACGCTGACAAGGCCAGGAGCTGTCCACCGAGCAAGCGCAGTGGAAGGGAACTCTTTACTTTCTCTAGTCAGAGCACATGCCCTGACAAACCTCATTCTGAAGCTAGGGGCAGGGAAACGACATGGCAAGGGAGGGCTGAGAGCTGCTAAGCTTGCCATTATTTAGTTACAGAGCAGCATCTGCTGGCCTGACACAACTCTGCCAGGAAATTTAGAATTTATTCTGAGATCCTCACACACCTGCTGCACTAAGTTACCCACCACAAGGAACTAACCCAGTGGTTCTCAAGCTTCCTAATGCTGTGACCTTTAATACAGTTCCCCATGGTGTGGTGACCCCCAACCATAACACTATTTTCATTGCTACTTCATAACTGTCATTTTGCTACTGTTACAAACCGTTCTATGGCCTTAGGCAACCCCTGTGAGAGGGTTCTTTGACCACCCCCCCAGAAGGTCGTGATGCACAGTTTGAGAACCACTTGACAGTATCATCATACCTGTGAAGCAAAATCAAGCCCTCATCCCTTAAGCTCTTCCTATGGGACACTTCATCACAGCAGTAAGAGATTACTTCATGTGGGATGTGGAGCTGAGGGGTTGCTTTCTGCTCCCCAGGAGTTCAGGAAGAGCAGTCTCATGAGGTTGATGTCTGCGAAGGTCTGCTGTTCTTGGAAGACGCAGACAATGCCTGAAGTCTGCTAGGCGCCACTCCAGGGGCCTGGAACAGGACGTAGTAAATAAAAGCTGGCAGCTCCCTGTCGGGGAAAACCTGAGCTGTTCTAATCTTTGCATCTCCAGCTTTGGGAGAGGATCACTAGGGTTAGGACCCTGGCAGCAAGTAGCAGCCTTCTGCAGAGTGGAGCAAGAATCTGACCCACGGTTTAAGGCAAAAGAGACAGATATGCAATGAAGGCCGAGAAGCCAACTCTGCCTTGATGCTGGTGATCCATTGGCTATCTGCAAGCCCAAAGGAAGAGTTAGTGCTTTGGGCAAAAACAGTCCCTTTTATTATGCCACCTTATCTTCCAGTGACACCTGTGTTTCCATGGCTACAACACCCAGAGGCAGGGGAATACTCAAGATGAATATGGCCACAAACATTTGTGTGCTTTTATGCTTCTACCCCCAAGCAAGGAATAAGCGAGCGCTTTACCACGAGAAATGGCGTTGGAGGGAAGGGCAGGCTTCCCCTGATCCGAACATCATAAGACATTCACAGGCTTTGGGTATTACACTGGCATCCCATCAATGTGTACAGTTTCTATGCCAAATTCAAATATAAAGTATAAAACTGGAACGAAACTAAAGATGGCACTGAGCTCTACACTCTAGCACAGAAGATGGTCACCTACTAATTATTCTAAAGTACGACCCTCTTGGCAGGAGCAGAAATACCCTAAAAAGAGGCACATGACTGATATCCTATTGAAAAACGCCCCCCAAGAAGTTGGAATTTCTGCAAGGGTCTCATGACCAGAGAAGGAAAAGGCTGAGGCCTGGAACCAGCCAGAGGAGAAATTTGTCTTCTCAAGTCCAAATTTGTCTTTCTCGGCCCGGACTCGGACTTGGTTTCTAGAAATGCTGACATGCAACAAAACGGACATATTCCTCCTAGAGGAACTTACACTCTGTGGCAGACAACAGTGACAAAAATTTGGAACCCATGCAGTTCATCTGCTGGCGAAGCAGACAGGGATGGAATACTGAATGGAGAGCACACACTGGGTGTGGGTCTACCAGGGAGGAAGATGAGGCATCTCCAGGAGCGGTGGCTTTTGATGGGAGATGAAGGTGTCACCAGAAGCAGTGAGTCTGCCTCTTGGCGAGTGAAAAAGTAAAATAAGCATCGCCAAGGCTTAGAAGAGTGCAGAGGGGCCAGGGAGGAGGAAGTCTGTCCTACAGCAGTGCCCTCTGGAACAAAGGAAGTAGGGCGATTTTATTCAACAGACCTGTACATCGTCATATAGGGGTGAGCTCATTCCTGGGCATGCTCAGTGTAGTTCACTCCTGAGCGTGACCAAGTAAGATCATAGACATGTTTCAAAGACACAAGTCATAGGCAGGAATGCCTCTGGGCATGCGTGGCTTGCACTATACAGCTTTAGCTTAAGATAAAAAGAACAGAAGCATTGGCAGGATGCCAATCCAGGAGTCCTTCCTGAGGGTACCTGCCTTGCCTGGTGGATGGCTGGGGACAGTGCGGGGAAGACATGGGAAGTGGGGAGACTTTCCCCCCAGATACAATGATAATCAGAACCCATGGTAAGTAGATCTGTTCTACAAACACTCTGAAAGGAGAGCTGAGTGGGGGATGGAGTATGAGAAAGGCTGAGTCCCAGAGCAACACCAAAACCTGGGGAAGAACTCTGCTTCCATCTCCAGCAGGATAGGATCATGGGCATCACTGCTACTTACAGGAGTTTGGGAACACCTGTGTTCTCTTCTGGAGGTTGCTCCCCTCTTACTAAAGACTAGAGGTTATACACCACAGATAAGGCACTAGGCTGACAGTGCCACGGCTCAGCAGCAAAGGGCAGGCTGCTCTTCCAGAGGAGCCAGAGTCCATCCCCAGCACCCACCACACATCTCTGGTCCCAGGGCATCGACCATCCTCTTCTGGCCTTTGAGAGCACTGCATACACGTGATGCACAAACATACTAGCAGGCAAAACACTTAAAGATACAAGATAATTAAAAAGTCAACAAGATGGCGAGAGGACTTAGCAGGTACAGGTACTGTCTGTGCAAGCCTGAGTTTGAGCTTAGAACCCGTGATGGGAGGGGAGACCTGATTTCCAAATGTGGTCCTCTGACTTCCAGGGGTATACCATGGCATGTGTGCATGTGCACATACATGCACACATGTAATGACGACAGTGACAACAATAAAAAAGATGGAGAACAATACAGCCAGATACCTGTTGCCAAATACTGCCCTCCCTCCTCTTTCTCTCTCACACACACATATACAAACAAAAGTTTTAAAGATTACAAAGTAAACAAAACATAGGCAAAAAAAAAAAAAGAAACCAAGTCTATGAAAACTCAAAATAGTTAACCCTCCATCCCTGTACAAAACAATTCCCTAAACCCTGCTTCAGGGACCTACCCTCCCTGGTTTTAGTGCAGGGCTGCTGAGGAGGAAGAGGGGAAGTTTCCTGAATGAGATTTACACATGTTGGGAAATTCCAGCCTCAAATCCTTCAGGGCAGTAGGTGAGAGTTCAGAGCCAAGGAAAGGAAGTGAGCCACCAGCACCAGATCAGCTAGTCCCCAGCTCTGATGGATTCTGTACATAGAGGTAGCAGACACACACACATACAGGTCTGGCTGTACTTGGTTCTAAAGATTCAAATTTTAGTCCTCACATAGGCACATAGGGGGCTATCCAAGCCCTGCTATGGAATTCTTTTCCATGGGACCACAACTCTTAAGTCCTGTCATAAATATATATATTTGAATATATATGTATAGCAAGTGTAGCAAGCTTGGAGAAGCCCAGTCCCCTCAATAGTGTGCTGTCTGCAATGTCAGAGATCCTCATATTTCCAAACCGCCATTTCTTTAAGCACCTGCTCCTTTGCTCCTTGCTGAGAACAGAAAGTATCCCATCACCATCTGCCTCCCCCCCATATCTCACCCAGAGACACTCTCTGACACCCACCCCAGAGACTATTTAGTGGCATATGCCTGCCCCCTCCTTGAAGAAAGGCCCCTTGGGGAGATGGTGCTGACTTTACCTATTTAAAAAAAACAACAACAAAAGAAGAAACTTCTCCAAGGAAAAAGAAATAGCCTGCTGCCTTCCCTTCTCTCCTTTATTAACGGGATCTAGAACAGGGTTAGATTCCCTTGGGCAAGGCCTGCTTCCTAGATGAGAAGGGCGGATCCTTCTCCAAGCAGGCGGCCCCTGCCACTGACATAGCAGAGAGGACCTACAGCAGCGCCACACCATTCGACATAAACCAGGGGCTTGCCCCATCCGTTCCATGCAGAACAGCTTGCTGGGAGTCACTCCATCTGCAGAATAACGCTCAAGGTGGGATGTGCTGCCATTTATCTGTGCAAATAGCCTAAGCCAGCAGATGCTGGCCACACCTAACTCCCACTCCACGGACTGTCAAACCAGATCAGTGAGGCGGACACACACGAGGAAGATGTAGCAGGGCCCACTTGCCTGGTGCTGTCGGTGACTACTTCCCCACAGCCTCTGCTAAATAGATGGATGGGCAGGGCTTAGCTCAGCACAATCCTCCGTGCTATGAGTGCCACCCACTCTGGCACTGTCTGTAAACCCTTCACCCCACAGCTCTATGATCATTTTTATTTCTTCAGGACATGAGCCACCTGCACTGACTCTTTGTCCACTGCTCTTTACTCATTTGTAGCCCTTTCAATAATCAATGTGTGCAACTGGTGAGCTACGATTCGGCTGATAGGCACATTGACAAGAAGATTAGAAAGGAACAAAGAACTTGCGGTTGCCGTGGTTACAACTCCAAGTGAGACCTCAAGGACTCAGTGAAGGGAGGCTGAGGAGCCAGGTACACCTTATAAACTTGGCGATCCTCAATAAGTAAGTGTAACGGTCTGTATTATTGACACCACCAGCTTGCAAACCCCCATGCGCAGTTTCTCACCAGGAATGAGACCTATCATCTCGGGACACACTTGGAATTATCTGTAGTATTTTCTCATATTTCATGACCTCTTGTACTTTGTAGTTCAGAGCGAACATGGTAAGTCATAGCGAGATCAATTCAGATCCACTGTCTTCACGCAATAGATAAAATGTTGAGGTTCAAGAATGATATAAACACAGTTCCCCGACTTATTAATCTAGGACTCAAGACCAATTTCGTACACTCATGGTCTACTGAGTGAAGACAAGAATATCCACTACTTCCAGTTCCCTGGGTTATTTTCATAAACACTGGCTCTCATTTCCTTACACATGGGTGCTAACTACTGGTCTGTGTCACCTGCAGACACACGGAAGCAGTCACACTCTGAGAAAGCAATATGCTGCTCCTCATAAAGTCCTCAGCTGGTAACAGAGGCCTGGATATCCTGATATCAACTTACCAGGATATGGACTTATAAACCCGGGGCTCAATATCTTTAACCACACACACAGAAGTCCTCCGCCTTCCCTCACAGTCAATCCCAGGGAACATCTGTCCTAACACACAGGTTCAGGGAGACTGGCTACCCCATTTAAAATCCTTGCCTCTCCATGAGAAAGGCTGGGAGGTCAATACATCCCTAGACAGGACTGAGCAAGAATGGAGTTGAGCTGCCCTCCTCCTAACCCAGGAGCTCAGCGGAGATCTCTTTCCAACACTCCCTGGTCCCTTTCCTGTTAGATCCTGTTTGCCATCTACACTCATGGAACACAATACCTGCTCCAATCCATCTACCCGTGGGTCCTGGCTGAGGAGGGTCAAGTCCAGACAAACTCAGAAAGTGGAAGGGTCACAACAGAGAGTCACAGTGCAGCAACACCCCAAAACTGTGTGCCCCATTTTTCTAGAAGACAATACTCAATTTGGGGGAAAAAAAACAACTCTGTTTTGTTCTATTAAACAGAAGAGCAGACGACAAAACTTACTCAGAATGAGTTCTGACATGGTGACAGTCCCCACAGGTGCAGAAACAGAGCTCGAATTGAGTGAGACTATTCACAGAGAAGCAAAACCCAGACAGACAGTGACCAGGGTACAGGCTGTGGAGCCAGCTGCGTGCATCCAAGTGTGCACCTCTGTGCGCAGCCCAGCCTTAGGGGGAACTCAACACAACCAGATGCACTGACGCAACTTTTCCTTAAGGGAAACAGAGGTGGATGTCCAATTATTCCCAAGAAAACCTGCAGACAGCCTGGGCACAGTCCCCGAGGCTAGATGCATGCCTGCTGGGGATAGTGGCTTAACAAGAGTCTAGGAAAACGTGCTTATTTACAGCCCCACTTCAACCTGGGGTTAATATTCCCGCAACAGTGGCAGGATGTCCCTATGCTTGGAGCCCCATCTGGGGAGGGGACACAGTTGTAGAGATGGTAATGGGTCTACTGGGATCGGGTGTTCCTCAGGACCCACAGTTATTCGGTCACCTGAGAACCCCTGATGCAGAATGACAGCCTCTAAAATAACAAGGCCAATCTGTCCAGCCAACGTCTGCCTCACTCACAGCTGCCATGGGCCTCTGCCACACGAAGGCCACCTAATAAGGTTCTTGACATTACAGGATCGATTCCCTGTCCCCAGGACTACAATGGATGTCAGGCTTCCTGTCTCTGCTAGTCTAATGTTCCACATGTGAAGATGAGAAGGGATGGGAGGCTGGGATACAGTTCCCAGGGGTGTCCAAACAGCCACACGGGTACAGTGACATCATTTCATCAGCCTTCCCTTCCCAGGGACTCCAATGACAGTGACTATCAGCCTCGATCCCCCCCACCCCAACTTTTGATGTCCCGTGCCTACGGATCCCCTTGTTGAGTTTGTTTCTCATCCCGGAATCGGACATCCCAAGAGCTTAGTGATGCTGCCATTACTGCAACCCAAAAATGTAATCCAATAGTAGCAGAATATGAACTGGTCCGTAGCATTCATCTGACACCCTCGAAAACTCTACCTAGGAAGGAGTCCCATCTGTGGTGTCCTCACCTCTCCCGAGTGGTAGCAGGGCACACCCATGGTGCCAGCTTTCTAGCATGTGGCGTAAGCACACATGCAGAGTATATGGCCTGCCATAGGTGTGATCTTCTCTGAGAAACAACAATGCTCATTCAGCGGAGCCTATGGAGGCTCGGTATGATCAGGCTCCACATGCACAGATGTTTAGATGTTTAGAAGACACAGATCCAAACATCTGAGCTTTGGTGGGAAGGACCCTGCAATGAGGAAGAGTGAGGCCCCACTTCCTGAGAACAACTCAGGCTCTGGCCCCTGGGCTTGTCTTCGGCAGGCTCTGTGCACTTGGTACAGGAGCCCAACTCCCCGTCCCCTCCAAAAACTCAAGAGCCTCCTATAAAATCAACACTTGCAAATTTGAGAGTCTCAAAGAAATTAATAAACAAATGTGGGTGATGATAAAACCCAGAGAAACGATACCTTTGCCAGGCCATGGGCAGCATGGCAAGGGCTTAGAAACAAACATTTCTATGCTGTCATCAAGTAGCCCCTGTTCTGGGGATTCATCTACAAAACAAATGGGGGGGTGAGAATTTTTCTGACAGGTTGCCTATGGCGTTAGGAAGCTCCCAGAGAGAGGTGCCCGTTAAAAGGATCGGTTAAGGCAGAAGAAGCACGTGTGTGTCATATCAAGGAAAGAAGATGTGAGCCAGCTCTTTGAGGTGAGTTTTCAGAGGCTGCCCACCTTCACTGTGGGGTCACCACAAGTGATGAAGGCATGCTCACAAAAGGAAACCACTCTCCGACTAAAAAGAGACTGTGCTTCTTTCTGCAACATTCCTTTGTAGAAATACATTTCAATAACTTCAAAGCCAATGTATTTTTTTAAATGTGAAACGTTGGTTTAAATGCAAAACTGATCATAGGCTAAAAAAAAAAAAAGTACCTCTTCAAGCCAGGAGGTGGTCATGTACACGTTTATTCCCAACTCTCAGAAGGCAGAGGCAGAGGCAACAGGAGCTCTGAGTTAAACTACAGAGTGAGTTCCAGGCCAACCCGAGATGCACAGAGGAACCCTGTCTCAAAGACCAAACAAACAAACAAACGAAGTGTTCATCTTTAATCCATACAAGCCTTCAAATACAAGTAAAAGGCTAGCCATGGGGCTCATCGGTCATGCCATGAGCCTTCTCTTTGAGTTGGTTCTGGTCTCTTGGCATGACAAGCAGGGCCACGGTGACTAGCTTTGGCCCAGTGCTGAGAATGAGATTACTGGGTCACTGAGCCAATAGGTAAACTTTGGGTAGATATGGACGCTCTCCTGGGTTCGTAACTGATGTTATTTTGAGCTGCTCTCAGTGGGGTGGTCCAGGAACTCATGACCTTACCGACAGAATGTTTTGCCAAGCATTTGGATTGCTTCTCGTGTGCTCACTGGAAATAGCATCTTCGGGCCATTTGATTTTTTTTCTGTACACATTGCATTGTTCTGTGATCGATATCTATTAAATCATTGCTATTTATTTGTTTTTGTGACTCAGTCTTGCTTTGGAGCTTTGCCTGTCCTGGAGCTTATAATATAGCCCAGGCTGCCCTCAGGCACCATCTGCCTTCTATTTTGAGGCAGGGTCTCTCCCTGGGACCTAGGGCTCAAAGGTTCAGCTAGACTGGACTGGTCACCAATCTCTATGAAACCTCTTCTCTCTTCACTTCCGGCACCAGGACTCCAGGCATGGCACGGGCCGCTAGACCAAGCCTTTCACACACGCACTGGGTTTAAATCCAGGTCCTCATGCTGGCACAGCAAACAAGCCGCTGACTGAACCAGTCAGAATTCTCGATATACACCTTTAAGGAAGTTTAACTGGGAACTCCATAGATAATATAAATTACAAAGATTTTAATAAAATAAGCATCACGGCTATTACAGTAATTCAGAACAGATGGTCTATAACTTGTCTTCTTAATTTATCCAAAGGGTGGTGACCAGTCATTCTATAGGTCTACCTCTTCTGGGACATCATATGGTGTTATATAAATGATACAATCACATAACCCTGACACCTGACACAGTCTTACATGTTTTCTCAGTGAACTCTGAGTTGCGAAAGTGCCTGCAAGGAGCTGCTCTCCTGTGCGTCTTTTCCTAATTTAAAATCCGAAATTTATTCTGCTGTCAAAAGGAACAATGCCTTTGACTCATTCCCATCACAGCTGAGCAGTGACTCAAACGTCTCTGGTTTCTGAGTCGAATCTCCGGCCTGTCAGTCTTTGGAAAGAGGCTGAGCTCCTCCACAGAAGGAAGAGGGAAAAAAGCAAAAGAAATTCTAATAAGAATGAAGAAATGAAACTAGCCGAGCTGAGGAACTGGCTCAGTAAGTAAAGTGTCGGCTACTCAAACATGAGGACTAGAGTTCAGATGCCCAGAACCCATTTAAAAGCCAAATGTACTGGCATGTGAGGCCATGGTCTCATGAGTTCATATGTGCATCTGCCTTGCTGTGTCCCCAGGACAGCTTCCCTAGTATCACGTACTGCCTCTGGCTCTTACACTCTTTCTGCCTCCTGTTCAGCATAGATCCCTGAGCCTTGATGGGAGGGGTGTGATATGGAAATTCTATTTAGGGCCAGGCATTCCAAAATCCCCTTATTCTCTACATGTTTGGCCAGTTGTGTTGTGTTTCTTTGTTAGTTATCATCAGATGAACCATCCTAATGAGGGTTGAGCGATGCGCTGATCTGAATTTCTGGTTCATACTACATGTTCAGACACCATGCAGTACCAGATCGAAGTGGCGGGTGGGTCTCCACCTTATTTCTTGAAACAGGGTCTCTAACTGAGCTGGAAAAACAAACCCATCTAGAATGGCTAGCCAGCAAGCATTAAAGACCCTCCGGTGTCCACTTCCCCAGTGCTGGTATTAGAGACATGCATCCCTGCATGTGTGTGTGTGTGTGTGTGTGTGTGTGTGTGTGTGTGTGGTGCTGCCCATTAAACCTAAGGCTTTTTTTTTTTTTTTTTTTTTTTTTGGTTTTTCGAGACAGGGTTTCTCTGTAGCTTTGGAGCCTGTCCTGGAACTCCCTTGGTAGACCAGGCTGGCCTCAAACTCACAGAGATCCGCCTGTCTCTGCCTCCCAAGTGCTGGGATTATAGGCGTGCGCCACCACCGCCCAGCTAACCTAAGGCCTCTTCTATTGGAATAAAAACCTTGCCTTCAGCTACCCTCCTGATCCTATTTTCATCTTTAAAATTTGAGAGACCCATGAAGTTGCCTGGGTTGGCCTTGAACTCATTCTGCAACTCAAGCTGGCATGGAAGTGGCAATCCTCCTGCTTCAGCCTCCCCAGGAGCTGGAATTGCAGGCCTGAGCTACACACCTATTTCGTGAATTCACTTGATGGCAGGAAACTGAAACGGGAAGAGGATGAAGTCATGAGGATCCCTTCGACAGTCACAGCATTCTAAGTCATTGTTTCTGATCTCTTCTCTTGATCACTGCGCTCTGGGCAGTTCTACTGGGAAATGCCACTAGTATGTGTACCAGATCATGACTCTGTCACAACTCAGCCATTCACATCCTCTCAGTAGGAGGACCCTGCCCAGAGGGCTATTCTTCCTCTAGAAGTATACACTGTTCAGCACCCAAGAGGTGTAAGTCTGAATCTGGATGAGCTGGACCTGAGTCTGTTCTGAAATCCATGTTGATGCTTCAGCTGGTAAGCACCTAGCTATAGTGAGGCCCGGGAGGTCACCAGTCAGCAGACTGTATCTCTAACGGACCAAAGAGTCAATACAGCGCCCTGTGGACCACTAAACCCCAATGCTCAGGCATAAAAGCAGGCAGAGATAATGCGTAGCCAATGGCCTGGCTGGGATCCAAGTGCACTGACGTATAAAGGCAGGTGAATGGCCAGTTCGGCCTGCCTGCCATATACAGACCCATGGGGTGAAGACTGGTGACTCTCAGAAAGCTACCTCCACCCCAAGTCTTTCCCATCTGGGCATGTGTTTATGTGCCATGACACTACGTTTCTGAAATTAGGTTTTGATTCCAAATCCATGAGTCCAAAATGAAGACATGGCCCAGTCTAATTCTGACCCATGTGTCCACCTGTGGCCACTGGACTCTGCACTGCTACCTGCCCTAATTCAGAAACTCCCCCACCATATGGCTGTTAGAGGAAGGAATGAGCCTGCCTAGGTCCAGACACCTCAGAGAAGTCCTTTGCGAGTCTAATGGTGACAGTGTAAGAGGAGAAACAAAGCCAGGTTGTCTGCGGTTAAACCCTTGCTGACTCTCAGACAAGGTGAAGACTACAATGGAGTCTGAGATGCCACCTTAGCCTAATGTTTTACTGGGAAGTGTGCAGACTCCCTGATGGTGTGAGCCTCAGCTCAGCAAACAGCCAAGAGCACCCAAAGCAACCTACACTGAGCACAGTTCAGCTACTAAGTTTCCACTAAACCCCCAAGTCCATCCTCTGTCCCCTGTGATGATTCACCCACATTGTCTGCAGATGGGGAAACTAAGGGGCTGAAGTCCCACAAGGAGATCAATGTCACGAAGGGAGTCAGTATCAGAGTCAAGTCTGAAGCACAGACAAGATGGCTGTGAATTCCACTCTTACCCCCAACATCCCATCCTACAGCTCTTGGGACTCTTAGATGATGGTACCACTGGGGTTCTGACTGTCATTCCACCATCAGGAGAGGACTTAGGTTTGACTAACCAATAGCTGGCCATATGTCTTAGTTAGGGTTGTATTGAAAAGACACCACGACAATGAGAACTCTTATTAAGGAGAACATTTAATTGGGGCTGGATTGCAGTTTCAGGTTTAGTCCATTGTCATCATGGTGAAAACTATGGTAGCATGCAGACAGCCATGGCGTCTTGATAAGCAGGCAGCAGGGAGAGAAGACTGACACACACGGATGAGACTTGAGCTTATGAGACCTCAAAGCCCGCCCCCACAGTGACACACTTCCTCCAACAAGACATTATAATGTCACTCCCTATGGATCAAGAGTTCAAACACAGGAGTCTATGGGGCCATACCTATTCAAACCACCACACCACATTGCATTCATCCTGCAAAACTGCCTTGTCTGACACCCAAATCTTTAAGAAGGTTCTGCTGGGAGGCTACGCTGGGTGCAACCACACAAAAGCACCAAGTCCTTGGTCTCAAGGGCACCACATGTGACCCAATTAGGAGCCACCATAGCTTGCAGAATGTTACTTGTGGTCCTAAGAAACAAGAACAACAAACAGCCACTGTCACAGACAGACTGGTCCACATTCTCAAGGCTAGGAAGAGAAGGAGCAGAGAAGACTAGTCACTGACACACGAGCCCTCCAGACCCTATAGTCCAGTTCCAGAAAGCAAGAATCAGATAAAACAAGGAAGAACCAATCTGGGGCTGTGTTCCTTCAGCCCTACCTACATGGAAGGTCACAGCAAATGAGATTACATCGTCAACACTATAAGCCTCATGAAGCATGAAGGGTGGGTGCGGCTGAGTACAAGAAATTATGCAACTTCACTCTCATTTCCCAGCAACAAGAAAGGTTAGCCGCCCAAGTCTGACAGGTGAACCAAGTACCTTGGCATGTGCGATGTCACTCAGCTTAACGTGCACCCATGTAGCCAAGGGAGCCTGCCCACGGTCCCAGCTCAGAAAGATGAGGTGGCAGACAAGAGGAGGTGGACCCCAAGCAAGATCAGAATCCACCTGACTTGTAACTTTTGCTGAGGCTTCAAGAGAGATGGGAGGGTTCTGGTGGCATCAGCCTGGTTTGCAATCACTTGCATAAGGCTGCAGGACTGATAAGAGCCTTAAGGAGACAGCAATTTACCCCCAGGCTGTGTAGAAAAGAGGGATCCTTCCCTAAGCCTCTCTGCTTATATATAACAACCTGCAATGCCTGTGTTCTGCAAACCAGCAAGAAAACAAAATTCAAGTGAGGTGAGGAAGATAAAAAATGAGGTGGAGCTGGAATGTGGAGGGTTCAGCCCCATGTCTCTTCAGCAGTGACAGGCGACTGGGGTGTTGGGAACTGCTGAGAGCAAGACAGTTTCCTGATGGACGGATCTTTCTTCCCTTCCTTTTGTATTTTCTGAGAGGGGCTCCTGAACTTCTGCTCCTTCTGCATCTACCTCCTCAGTTTGGCAGCTGCGCAACCATTGCATATGGCTTGATGCGGTGCTGAGGATGGAAAGCAGGGTTTCATGTGTGCTAGGCAAGCATCCTAACCATGGGTTTAGAACCCAGCACAAAAATAGGGCTACACCCCAAGACAAAGAAAAAGCTTTCCTGGGTCTTCCTCCTTCCACACATCTTGCCCTCCACTCACGCTTTCGGTGGTACTTAGCAGTTTGCTAATGGCCAGTGGGTAGCTACAGATTCAAACAGACTCCCTGTGGTGAGCAGGAACGAGATCTGGAAACTGGACTCCTAGTTCCTTATTTCGAAAGGAGTCCCGGAATGTCAGCTGCCCAAGGAACTCTCTCGGTCTGACTTAGACTTTATTTTTGGCATTGAGTAAACTCGTCTTGCCCCATTTCTCTCCCTTTCTGCAGGCCTGGGCTGAACGACAAGGGAATTATCATCTCCAGTAGAATGCTGGTCACGGCATCCCCACCCATGACATTCCCCACATCCATGACCAGGCCCCAAGTGCCAAAGACAATAGTCAGTCTCAAGAAACCAGACAGCGGGGGAAATAACAAACTAGGCAAGGGTTCACAGGCTGGGAAATGAATGGGAGGGAACTGGGGGAAATTCTGCAAGCTTCACTCCTCTCCCTAGAGGAAGCCATGTGACTTCCTGCTTGAATGGCTAAGTCCAGCTGCTGAGTCCAACCTATGTTAGCGTCTGCAATAAAAAAACAAGGCAAAGGGACAGTGGGAAGCCCAGGGAGGATAGGGGCTGGAGAGATGGCTCAGAAGGAGAGTACTAGCTGCTCTTTCAAAGGACCCAGGTTCAGTTCCCAGCACCCACACGGCAGCTCACCGCCATCTATAACTCTTGCTCCAGGAGATCAGATCCCCTTTTCTGGCAGAATCCAGGCATGTGCATGGCACACAGACATACATGCAGGCAAAACACTCAAATATCTCCTACAAAAAATAACAATAACGTTAGGCAAAATGACAGCAGTTGGTTTTTCTATGTTTACCATAAATTCTAGGAAGCCATACTTCATATTACGAGAAACACAGAAAAAAATATGGCTCCCCAAGATGTTTCGGGATATATGCCAGATCCAGAAGTGAGCCTCATGTGCAGAATTTTTACAACCAGAGCCTTTAACTGTTAACTGTTCTTATTTTATTTTATTGGAGCTGAATGGTGGGGCTTATTTAGCATGCAGAAGGGTCCAGGAATCCCTAGTAGTAAAAGAATTAGTTAAAAGAAAGACTGCTAATGATATTTTACTGTATATATGAGTAAATCTCATAATAGCTATTTTTATTTTTTTCTTTTGTGTGAGGTGTGTATACGTGCATATGTGTACATGTACGTGCACAGACATGTGCACATATGCACAGGCGACAGGCCAAAGTCAAGTTGAATGCTCTACTTGACTGCTCTTCATCTTTATCCTGTGAGACAGTCATTGAACCTGGAGCTCACTGATTGGACTAGCTGGCTGACCAATGAGTTTCATGGATTGGCCTACCTCCCCTACTTCTGCCTGACGTTAAAAAATGTTTTTATGCATGTATTGATTTATTTGTATAATATGTGTATACAGGCACATACATATCACGGTGCTGGGTTATTATATTATTATTATTATTATTATTATTATTATTATTATTATTATTATATGGAATCTCAGCTCATGCACCCCAATCATGCTCAACTCACAGTCTCCCATGCCGGCTCTGCCCCTGAAAAAGGTCCATTTTGTGTTGTCTACATAATATTGTTTACTGGGGCATGACCAAATTCCTAGTGGCCAGCCCAATATGTCTTTCTTCACATCTGCACAGAAGTCATCAGCTGAAGAGAGCCTTGTGGCCGCCAGAGCAGAGTGAGGTTAGCTCTCCTGAGCTCATATGGCTTCATGCACTGCAGTGCTGGGGGCTGGGGACCAGTTCTCCCATGAGGGGCAGGACCAGCTCTCCTGTACCCTTGCCACTGCTGGCATCACAGCCCCACCCTCACTCCCCTTGCATGGTTGAGAGGCAGGGATGTGCTTGCTTCTTTTTTATGGGTTCTGGGTATCTGAATTCGGATCCTCGTGTGTGGGACATACCCAGTGAGCCATCTTCCTCCTGCCTTTCACTGGTAAGGCTGGAGGAGATCAAGGTCGATGATAGATTTGTTTATTCCTCAGATAATGGTGCTTTTTATATGTGTGTTAGTTCATCCATAAATTCAGAGCAGTGTGCAGCAAATGTGTAGAGCTTCTTAAATTCCAAACATGCCTCAGTCGGGTGATTTTTGAAAGTGTGCGGGGAGGGGGTGACTTTATTCTGTGTAGTTTGTGATTTTGCAGCAATTAATGGGGTTCCAAACTCTGAGAAAATGAAAGGGCTCCTGGCAGAGTGCCTGATGGCCCATAGATCACTCTAGGGAGAAAATCAGTCACACAGCTGGTTCAAAGGAAACGCTGGCCACAGCACCTCGGGGCTGACCTCTTGCTAACTTTTAGGCATGGGTCTCACAGAAACCTAGTATATTCTCTGCAGGTTCCATAAGACCCCTGCTTCTCTGGGCCTTGGTCCATACAATGAGGAAAATGGTCTCTGCATGCCTTTGTCTCTTATGGCTGCTGTAACCAGTTATCACAGACAGATGGGCTTAAACCCAATAAGAAGGGGTTGCCCCACAGCTCTGGATCCTGGAGCCAAAGGGCGGGCATCTGCTAGGTGGCTCCTGAGCACCAGGAGGAGCTATGTGGCAATCTTTTGGGCCTCATTCACATCTTCCTCTCTCCTTGTGTCCCTGTCTCTACGCTTCTCCCTCTTACAAGAGCATGACCCCAAATGAGTTGAAGCAGCACTGACCCTATGGTAAGTGACCTTCAACCTCATAATCTTTGTATAAGATTTGGCTTCCAAATCAGCTAACATTCATAGGTCCTGAGCCCAGGTAAAGACTGCAGTATGGATACTGATGAGCAGGGAGAGGGGATGCAACTGATCCTCCACATGTTAGCAGATGAGGCCAGTAAGACTAGGCTCAATCAAGGGGACGCCAGAATCGTGGAACCTTTCCCATCTCATCTCCATTACACCAGGAGCTTCACCTCCGTCAGGATAAGCATCTCCTAAAGTAGCAATGGGATGCTGCGCTTTGAGGCAACAAGCACTGAGCATGCCTGAGCTCAGGTGTTAGTCATGTGATTTCATGGCAGAGTCATAGCATCACTGACCTTCGACCTCACTGACCAGCCTTCATCCAGGCTTCATCAGCCTCCCAGGTCTGCTGAAGACATTAGGATATATAAAGGACACTGTGAATGCTGCCCCCATTCTAAGGACGATGTTCAGATGTGCTGGTGGCTGCTGCATCCAACTCAGGGTATCTACAGTGTGGCACAGAAGAGCCCATTTGGTTTCCCCAACACTGTGGTTAAATTGATTTGTAAAGATAGACAGATAAATAACTGTGCAGGTAATTCCAGCTGCTATTTTAGAGAACTAGAGAAAATGAATGTTTTGTCAAGTGTGTTGGCTTCCTGTGCTCAGGGCAGACTCACCTCCCTGGGTAGGATACTAAGAGCTCAGTCTTCGGTGCCAGGCGTCTGTTTTACGGGGCCGGCCTCATTACTGCCACGGCCACAAGAGTTCATTCAATTCCAGGAGTCTCTTTTAGTGTCCTCAGAATAAATCACTGGCTTGCCCCAGCTGGGAAGCCAAGAATAATTGGCAGAGCTGGCTACACCAGTTAGAAGTCCATGCTGTGGTTCGTGCTGACCCATTTGCTAAGTCCTGTGTGCTAACTGGCACCCCTTGCATCCAACACCACCCAAAAGAGAGCTCCCCCCTCCATTCTGACACTTAAATCATCTCACATAGACCTCTCTTTTAGGGTTTCTAATGCAATTAAAGAAAATCAAAAGGCTCCAGAACATGCCTTACCATCCCTTCTTAGGACGAAAGGGAACTTGAAGGACTATCCAGACACGGTGACTATGAGTTGGGTCCAGCCATGCTGACCTTCACTGTCCTTGAACAACATCACCTTGGGAAGTGACATTCAGCCTTCATCTACAGCCACGGTTATAACAGCCTTGCAAAGGTCGACCACACATGGGACTGAGTAGTTTCAAAGGGTCCCCGAGACATCCGGGAAACAAGCAACCTTTGAAGAGGCGACCATTTCCCCCTGCCCTGGGGCATGGACCATTTACAGAACACACAGATCTGTTTCTGGGAAACCCTCTGTGTTCCTTGAAATGTGTGACTAGAACTGCCACCTAAAACGAACGCCCAGCCGAGCAAGTTTGGTGTTTGGAGTTTAAAGGGACACCCACACTCTGCCCTTTAGTCATCTGGTTCTTTAATCATGTGCCCAACAAGCTCCTGGGCATGCTCACTTCATACTTGAGACTAAAGACATCTGCAGAGGGCTCTGAGCTGGCCCTTGTCCCAAAAGCACACAATGGCTCCAGTGCAGGCTGGCGACACTGGGAAGGGCTTCCCACAGAACCCAGTTACAGACACGAAGCAGGGCAGCAGATGAGGAAAGACAGCCAGTGACGGGGCTACCTTCTGAGGGACCAGGGTGCTGACCAGATGCTAACTCCTAGGGGAATCTTGATGCCCACTCCTACTCTTTCCCACAGTCAGCCTGTTTAGGTGGCAGGGAATTGGCAGTGCGACCTGCACACCTCACCCCGTTAGAGCCTGAGCTATTATTGACCTTGCCGCCATTCTGCCACAGCATGGACTCCAGAGACTCGTCCCCTGTAAGCAAATGCCTGTTCACACAGAAGACTACCAGAAACAGAAGGTCGGGGCAGGCAGGGGTGCGGGACTGGCACTCCCACAAATCACACTAAATCTCTTCACTGCCTCCTCCTTCTACACTGGGTGCTCCAGGGAGCCCCTGGAGTGTTTCCTGAGGAAGGAGATTGAAGAGTTGTGATGATCTGAATGTGCAGTACCTGATACAGGCTCCTGTGTTTGAAAAGCTAGTCTTCAGCTGGTGGCCCTATCTGAGTTGAGTGGAACCTTGGGGAATTACAGCTTTGTTGGAGGACGTAGTTCAGTGGGTTGTTTAGAGTGAACTCCACTTCTTGTCCACTTTCTCTCTGCTTCTTGACTGTTGATGAACTGAGAGCAACCAGCCTAACCCTCCGGGGCTATACTCTCTGCTGTTGGAGGCTGTGCTGCCCTGGAACTCGACGCCAGAATAAGCCCTTCTCCCTTAAGTCACTGTTGTCTGGCGAGTTTACCACAGCTACAGAAAGTATACAACAGGAGCTATGTCTCTGGGTGAGGAGCCGAGTTTCAGATAACATCTTCAGAGGCAGTCTGGTGGTTTGAAAGAGAATGGTGCCCACAGGTTCTTTGGCTTGAAAGCTTTGTCCCAAGTTCATGGAACTGTTTGGAAAGGATTAGTAGGCGTGGCCTTGTTGGAGAGGGAGGGGTGATGTTGCGAAAGCCCACATCAGGCTCAATCTCTTTCTGCCCCTTGCCTATGGATCAGATGTAAACTCTCAGCTACTGCTTAGCACCATGCCTGCCTGCCTGCCTGCATGTACCATACACTCCCTACAAGGTGTAAGCAATCCCCTAATTAAATGTTTTCCTTAATAAGCTCTTTGGGTCATGGTATTTCATCACAGCTATAGAACAGCATCTAAGACAGGTGAATTGCAGTAAATTATCAAATGAACTAGACTTTCATTGGAGGACACTGGATGCTGTGGGGGGTCCCATATCAGATATCCCATATATCAAATATTTAGTAGCAAAATTACAGTTAGGAAGTATCAACAAAATAATTTTATAGTTGAGGCACCAAACTTGATGAACTATACTAAAGGGTTGCAGCATTAGGAACAGTTGAGAAACACTGCCCCAGAGAAATCCCTTCCTAGCAGTCACCTCAAACAGCATCCTGTACACCCGCCCCGCCACCCACTTCCTACCTACTGCACAATCCATTGTTCAGCAATATCCTGAGTGACATGGTCAAGTCCTGAAACCCCTCAGAAAGACTGACCACATCTTCTCACACTGTCCTTCAGAATCACTAGAGCGGAGGCTGCTGAGGAGAGGCAGCGAATTCCCATAGCTTCCATCTACGGTGGCTGCTTTGCACACACCTGTAACTGAGATTTCACCATGGGTAACTTATCATTCACACCAATCAAATCTCAGGATGCAGTCACCTCGCGTTCTGGGAGGACACGGCAGTCACGACAATGACAGTGAGTTGAGTCTTTACAAGGTCAACCATTCTGCATCCTAGTGGGAGAGTGGGGAAAATAGCTAACATTAAAAAGTAACAGGATATTAGCCAATTTAAAACTATTGGCTAATATGCATATTTGCATGGCCATCTTAAACCGCGTTTTCTTACTCCTTAGTAGAGAAATCAACACTTTCAGTGGAAGGCCAGTACAGAAAAGGGGTCCCCAAATATCTCAGATGCAGAAAGTTTGAAGTTAGGAAGCAAGCTGGTGCAACTCTTTCCCTGCCTTCTGGCTTCTCATCCATCCCTCCCTCTTTCTTCCTTTCTCTCCACTTCTTTTTTTTTTAATGTGTGTGTGTGTGGGTGTGTATGATTTTCATGCACACATATATGCATATTCACATATATGCAAGTGTACATACATAAGTGTGTGTCCATAGCTCTGGGCATGGAAAGGAAAGTCCAAAGTTAATGACCAGTACTTTCCTCAATAGCTCTCCACTTCATTCACATAGGCAAGAGCTCCCCTGAGCCCAGAGCTCACCAGTGCCAGCTCGTCTAGCTGATCAGCTTGCCCGAGGGATCCTCAGTCTCTGCCTCCAGAGAGCTGAGACTACAGACCACCACCATGCCTACATGGCTTCAACATGATCCTGGGACCTGAACTCCAGTCCTCAAGTTTGTGTGGCAAGCACTTTCTCCACCGACTCACCTCCCCAACCCTCATTCATATGCCAACCAACACATTACTCTCTTCAGTGACCAACACAATCAAAGGCTCCCACAGGGTCAACAAGACATGGATGCTCCCAAAGATGCCTTCTAGTGTAAACAGCTCACCTTTCTCAAGTGTTCCTGAGCCGGCCTTGGGTCCATGGCCCCCAACGTTACGATGACAGGATAAAGGAACATAGGCCCATATGTCATCAAGCAAAACAGGAGGGCAAGAAACTAATGTCTTACTGGCTGTCTAGTAAAGGTTATGCATTTTATCTGTTACCTTAGTTAACCAGGATGACGCCACAGTGGAGTACGCTTTCAGATAAGGAACTGGGCAGTCAGAGCCCAGGAGTTTACACCCAATTTTAGGTATATATAGGAAACACTGAAGATATTTTTCAGGGCACTGAGAATGCCACTCAATGGACAAGACTATTTGCCTGGTATGCACAAAGCCCTGGGTTCAAACCCCAGCATGCATAGCACCCTGTAAGGTATACCGTACATGTCTAAAGTCCTAGCACTGAGGAGAAAGCAGCATGAAGATTATGATTTTAAAGTTACACCTGGATACATGTTGATATTTCCAACGGAGACCAGCTGAGACCAGATGCAGTGAAAAACCCTACACTTCCATTGTATCCCACACTGCCTATTGACTGCCAGGAGTAGGGGTGGAGCAGATGACGTCATCAGGAGAGCCTCCTCAAAATGCTACTTATGGAGGCCCGAGGCAGGAGGAGGGCTTTCCTATCTGAGTAAAGAGGCTTCCCGGCAGAAGGAGCAGAGAGCTGCACAGCGGTGGAATAGGCCAAGCCCTGTTCCTGAGGGGAACCATTCACCGTAGAGCAGCAAACCTCTCTTAATGTCATCGGCTATAAACATAAAACATCAATTATATCCTTATTACACCCTTCTAGTCTCTCCGAGCATGTTCAGATAGCCAAACCTCATCTCTCTGGATCCCGAGAAATCCCGTCACTCATACACGGAACCTCAGGTACTCAGCGAGGGTCTAAGAACGTCACAAGCCCCAAATGGCCCAAGTTCCATGGAGACTGAAACTCAGAAGCCCATGACCTCTGCCTGTGAACGAGTTTGAGCTTTTCTGGCCAGATGACGTCTGCCTGTGACCTCCATCACCATTCACATCTGGGTGTAATAGAAGAAGAAGAACAACAACAAAAACCATAAACTGAGAAGAAACCTAATATGTGTGTGCGAATCTGTGAAGCCACAGGCCTCTGTATGGTGCAAGAGGAGGTGATGAGAAACTGTGGGCTGGTCTAATGTTAGCCTCGGGAGAAGAAAGCGTTTGTTATTTCTTTCTCAGTTGCAAAAGCATCACATGCTGTTTCCAAAAGACATTACCAGAAAAAGACACACAGAAGACAAACCATAAACCACCCGCCAGGACACAGCTGAAGGACCCGAAACCTTACCCCCAACGTTAAGCAAGGATCTCCAGTACAGGCACACAAGAGTGCACACGTGAAGACAGAGATGTGTGCCCCCTTACAACTTAAGTTGGCATTACACCAACCAGTGACTTCACCGCCAATCTCAAAGCCAAGGGCAGAATGCTACCTGTTTCAGTTGTCCCTCCTCATGCCAAGCTGAAGGAAATAAACAGGCTATTTGGGAAAGCAAGGAGGGGCAGCTCCAAATAGAAACAGCTGTGTCCCTGAAAAGAGGCACGTGCTCATTTGCTTCCTGCTGTTGTAATGGATGTCATGACCAAAAGCAACTTGGAGAGGAAATAATCTTACAGATTATAGTCCAGCAAGGGAACTCCCAGAAGCTTGGGGGAAAAAAACAAAAATACACAAAAAGCAAAACCGCAGGAGAATGCCGTTCACTAGATTGCCCCGGCTTTCCTCCACTGCATGCCTCACATGAGCCAGGCCCGCTGCTTAGGAACAGCGCTACCCACAGTGGGCTGGACCCTCCGACACCAGTTAGCAAGCAAGAAAATGCCCCAAACATGCCCATAAGCCAATCTGGTGAAGACGATTTTTCACTTGAGGTTCTCAGCTGAGCATGAAATGTCAAGCTGACATCCAAGATTAGCCATCCCAGGGCAAGAATTCCCACACTGGGACCCGTCCATCCAGGGATGGAAGGGCCTGGATGGAGGTTAACTGGTGTGGCTTCTTTCCAGGTGAGGAGACGAAGGGCTGGTGAGTTGAAATAAATGCCAAACCAGAGAGAGAGAGAGAGAGAGAGAGAGAGAGAGAGAGAGAGAGAGG
>NW_004949108.1:1031555-1046018 GCF_000317375.1 Microtus ochrogaster | reverse complement strand
CTGTGCCCTTCGTCTGTGTGTTTCCCCGTTGGAGAAGCGTGGGTTTTTTCCCCTTTGCTTGTTTTTCTAATCAGACCCTGCAGGTTGTGACAAGAAGAGCTGCTAGTCCCGGCATTTCAGCTAAATTAAGCCGCTGTGTCCTCCGGAGGAGGTTTGTGGCCAGACTGTTTTCTGCCAGGCTTCCTCAGTCTGATTTCCTCAGAGTGAGCGTTACCGCCCTGTGCCTGGTGTTTGGGTGCTCGGTGGGTGTGCAAACCCCATAGAGCCCACCTGTGTCACCTCTGTTCAGTCCAGCAGGATGCTGCCTCAAGTTCTGCCACCAGCTTCCTGTGGCCCTGGTCTGAGGGTTCCTGTCTAACTTGTCCTTGTCCTGGCAGTGGCCATGGTATCTATCAGAGGGTGGAGAGCATCCAGGCTCAGCCGACTTCAGACTCCTTTATCAAACTGGGTCTCCACAGCCTGTGCTGATCTTGATCTGCGGGGTACTGTTCTGTGGTGCGGACCCGTGGCCCTCAGACTTCCATAACGCGCTCCTGCTTTTCCTCACGGCGCACTCAGCTCAGCCTCTGGTGTCAGGTTCCAAGGGTGCAGACTGCTCCCCGGTTTTCTGTCCCCTCAAACTCTCGGGGTGATCAGTGCCCAAAGTCCTTGAACACAGTGTGTGTGTGTGTGTGTGTGTGTGTGTGTGTGTGTGAGAGAGAGAGAGAGAGAGAGAGAGAGAGGGGGGGGGGCAGTGACCCTTCTACCTCCCAGTTCTTCTAAACCTTGGTTTTCCCCTTCAGTTAGCACAGGAGTCCATGGGGCCAGGGAGACAGTTCAGTGGCAGAAGGCGTAGCATGTGTGCAACCGTGGGTTCAGTTCCCCAGCACACTGGATACACTCAGGTCTAGCAGTAGGCTGCTCTAAACCCCGAATTCAGGAGGCTTAGGCTGAAGGAAGGGTCAGAAGTTCAGAGTCATTCTTAACTACACAGTGAGTTCAAGGCCAGGTCTCAAAGGAAAAAAAAAACCACATTCTGCATGCTGGTCTTCACTTTCTCCATTGCACTCGTGGCCTGCGGGATGTCCCTGGTTAAGGTTGCCCCACGAACAAAGAAGGTTCCCTTCAAAGTGCCAGCAACGAACCTCTGCTAGGCTGATTTAGAAACTGAGACTGTAAAACCAATTCTGAGGGGATCTGGAGACCTCTGAGGGTTTGGCTCGGTTGCATAGGTTCCGTTGCAAAAGTATGGATAGTCTCCTGAGGCTTCTCCAGCGGGGTGGGGGGCAGGGGAGAAGAGGTTTTAAAACTGTCTCTGAGCAAAAAAAGCAAAGTAGAGCTTACTTTTCCTCCTATGTTTCCATTGACTTTTCCCGTGGTTCCATGACCAAAGAACACTATGAAATAGAAACTTAAGAATAGAAAACTATTTCTCAAGAACGTGAAGACTGAAAGGGTCCCAAGGAGCCAAGGATAAGAGAGACATCAATACAGAGAACAATGATTTCCATGAGGTCAGAGCAGGTTCATGCAGTCCCCGGACACCAGACAGTCCTACCCACATGCCAGTTATGCGAACCTATAGGACTTATGAGCTTTGCCTGCTTTGTTGTCAGAGTAAGTCACGATTCTTGGTTTCCTAACTCTCTTACAAGTACAAAGAGAAGCCATGTTCACCTTCCATGTCCATCTCATCCCCTGCTTCCTTTCCCCGTTTCCTACTTCCTGACTAACCACAGAGATCATGCTAGAGAGCAGATTAAAAAGTCTACGTCTTCCCACGATCAGACCTCCTTGGAGTTTCAGATCTGCGGAGAAGTTTCTGAGGTGCCGTATGGCCTGCCTCGGTCCTTATGGAGGGAATAAACGCCCTGATTTGTCAGCAAGATGCCCTCTGCTTCGAGGGTAGTAAGAGGGTCAAGGGTCAGACAGAAACACTCTAGGCAGTGACCTAGAGTGCACCACAGGCACAGGAACATGGGGAGCTACTGCTTGGTGGAATGCAGTTCCTGGGCTATGCCCAGGGGCCTCCCAAATGGCTGCTCTTAACCTCCTCTACACAACCATCACTCGTGGCAGATGAGTCACCAAACCCAGGTCCTGATTTAGCCTCTCCTCCCATCCCTCCCTTCCAGGTTGCTGAGGAAACCCCTGCCCTGCAGTGTTAGCAAGTGCCTTTCAGACAGCAGGCACCTTCAGGGGTAAATCCCGCATTGAATCAGCCCAGGAAAAGCAGGCAGAGCAAGAGAAAGCAAGTGGCGTTAGATGAGTCCAGGCAGACCTGAGCTTAAGCTAGACCAGTACAGATCAGCGAGGAGGCTCCCGTCAGGTGATGGAGACCCCTACCATTAAGAGAAGCACCCTCTGTCGTGAGAACGAGTCCAGAAACTGTGTATCCGATGCCCAATAACTCCATGGGGAAAATGAAAAGAGGGGCACTCCGGGTGGACAGCTGTCTATGGTGCTGGGAGGCAATAGGGTCACCGCACTGACTCTATCCTGCAAGCCTGCCCGCAGCGAGTCTACTGACCGCAAGCCAGGGTGCCGTAAGAAGGCGAAAGAGTCCTGGAATGCCCACAGGGAGAACAACTCACATCTACTTCAGCTCGAGCTCCTGAGACGTCCACCTAGATAACCAGAGGACAATCAGGCCATTGAGGATGCTCTAGGAAATTGATCATGGTCACATGGACCTTCCCAGCATTAAGGCATACCAAAAAAAAAAAAAAAAGTGAAGTTCCATGAGTGCTGTAGGAATTCCTTCAGCCAACAGCCTTTAAGATACCCGCCCACTTGGGCGTGGCCTCTCATACTATAAATGCTGATGTAAAAGTGTGCGTGCTCTCTCTTGGTCTTCTGGCTCCTGGCTTCGATTCCTGTTCCCCATCCGTGTAGAGGCCTGTGATCTGTGTGTCTACCCCTGAATAAATAATTCTTTATTGTACTCAATTCTGAGCTAGTGTGGGATTATTTTATAACTTCCATCTTCATCTGGTGACCAACATGAATCCCAGCTCCACACCTACAGGATAGACCAAAACAGGCACAGAAGGTCCATGACCCAGAAAGTCTCCCGCCCCCGCCCACCTGGCTTGATTTCACCTACTAAGTGGCTTTTTTGCCAAACCCTGCCACAGCTACAGCAGAGCTACTGTGTAACAACTTGGCAGTTCTCCAGGCTCACACAGGCTTCCCCAGCATGCCGCTTTCAATGCTGTGCAGTGTGACTTGCACAGTTTCCGGTTTGTGCTCCTGCTCACAAACTCTGGGCTCCTTGCTCCAAGTACAGAATTGACTTAATTGCTCTAAATTTGTCAAGCAAAGTATATTTGTGACTATTTAACCAGGTACCAATCAATGCATGAAACCAAAGCAGCGTGAACAGTCCCATGTACCACTGGTCATGTGTCTCCCTGCCACATGGCTGCAACTGCGACACCTGCTGGTCAATAAAGATTACTACACCTACAACAGTTTACTGAAATCTAACAGTGGTAAGATAAATTTGAAAGTTGTACGATGGCAGACAATATATTACCATTCACGTATTTGATAACCTTTTTGCTTTTACTAGTGATGGTATTCTGCAAGGCTTCTGTGATTTTCCTTATACATCCATTTATTTGATTTTGGGAATTAGTTTTGTTTTTCATATTGTATCATTAAGAAAATGGTTTGAAAACGGAGCCAAAAATGAGGCACTTTTAGAAATGATACAGCTAGTTGAAAAATTAACACTATTGAAAGGATAATATTAATTAGTACTATTAAAGGAAAATATTAATTTGACAGACAAAATCCAATCAATGTTGAAGAGGGATGAGACATTATCTGAAAGAATTTGTGCTGTTGAATTTAACAATCAGAATCTATTGAAAAGTTATGATAGGTTAATAGTAATAGCTAAGGTTGCCTCCAGGAAGGCAATATGCACGCCATCAAAACTGTGTCCAGTGGTGAAACGTGATCTTTATTGGACAAATTTCATACCTTGGAATCATCAATGGAAGCATTAGAATGGATCACTGGACAGGAGATTCAGACTATACAACAGGCGGTGGTAAAAAGATTTGAAAAGACTGAGTTATTATTGCAACTGTGAGCACAGAGAAAAGGTCCAAGGGCAGGAGTTAGCCTCGTTACTGCATGCCAGGGTGCAGGATGACTTACCCAGAGTTTTAGTTGCCAATCTGGGAATATCCTCTGAGAAGCCATCTGGCACAAAATACGCTAAGGTAGTCAAAGAATATACATGGCAGCCTATAGGTATGAGCGATCTAGAAGAAATTAAGCAAAGAGTGCTGAAGGCCTCAGAATTTCATAAGAAGCATCATGTCAACAGCAAGGCTTAAAGGAAAAGTTCTCTATTACAAGCTAAAGAGACTATAAGGAGATGGCCTACTGGCTTTTTCTATAACCAAAACACTGCTACCTACAGGAAGAAACCCAAAAGGTACTCTAAGGAATGAAATCTAGCAGATGGATGTGTTCCACTTCACATAATTTTGAAAATTAAACTATGTACACCACACCATTGACACTTTTCTATATTTTCGATAGGCAACTGCCTTGAGTTCAGAAAAGGCTAATTCAGTAATCACGCATTTATTAGAAGTTATGGCCATCATGGGTATACCTGCACAAATAAAGACAGATAATGGTCCAGCATATGTATCTAAAAAAATGAAACAGTTTTTTTGCTTATTATAATATAAAGCATATTAAAGGTATACCAAACAATCCTACAGGTCAGACAGTTATAGAAAGGTCAAATTGAACTATAATGGGTATGTTAAACAAACAGAATGGGATAAAAAAATACCCTCAGAAATAGATTGTATAATGCTTTATTAATCTTGAATTTTCTTAACGCTACTGAAAAAGGAACAACACCAGCAGAGAGACATTGGATAACAGAAAAAAACTTCTGCATTAAATCAGCCAGTGTATCTCATTTGACCTCACAGTGGAAACCAGGAGATGCGCTGTGCTGGGAAAGGTGTTTTGCTCTTGTTTACACAGGAGAAGAAAAGTTATGGGTACCATCAAAATTAATAAAGATTCGGTTTGTAAAACAGGAACATCTTGAGAAAGCGAAATGACAGTTCATCCACAGAGGTGACAACCGTACAGGTGGTAAGGAAACCATATAGGGTTGGGACAGGGTTCTGCCCTTGTCTTTACAGGAAAACACTCATCTTCAAAAAGTCAAGAGACCCTGGGCTTTGGTTGCCTAGAGAGGACAAGATAGCAATCCAGAAAGGATCACCAAGCAAAGAGGAATAGGACTTATGAGGACAGATCATCTGCAGGGTAATATTTCATATGTACAGTCTCTGTACATATATATATATAAATATTAATACATGCTAGAAATATAAACTCATTTAAGAATCAATGCTGGATTTGGAGTTGGACAATGGCTATCTTTCTCTAAATCCGAGCATGTTGTTAAGAGAAAAATTCAGTTTCTGTCTCATGTCAGGAGCCATCTGGTATGGGACAGAAAGAAGAAAAAAATTTAGGAAAAAAATTACTTTTCTTCATACTTATTTTGTCTATGTCATAACTTTTGTTGAATATATGGCTATATGAATAATGTTTAAGTTTTCCACAATGAACAATGGATTTTCCTGCAATGGATCTTCAAAGTTTACAGGAAGAAGATGGGACCCCACAACCATGACTCCACCTGGTTGATATGACGTCATGGATGCTGATAGCACTAATATAAGACCAGTTTTGGGTACCAGCGGGTCAAGATGGTTCCAAATTGGTTAGCTGAAATGGTGCACCTTCTTAGAATGTACTGGCCAGAACTCCAAATAGGAACCTCAGAAAAACCCTACTGAATACTCAGACTATTTGCAATTATACCAGACAGTAATCTTGAAACTTAACCATCATTTTACTTTCACAGGATCCAATAGAAAGAACATCACCCCATGACAGCTGGAAGTAATTCTAGAAGATGATATCCCCTCTCCCAACAAAGTTTGTCCTCAGAGTTAGGGACATCAATTACGGGTTGATTATAACTGGTACAGGGTTGGGGTAGAAATTATGTAGGCTCAGGGATCTCTTTTTTTAAAAAATAAAGGGGGGGAATTGGATGGAATAATAGGTAGATTAGTGTGAGCTTACTCACACTAATAATAATAGTGAGTAATAGAGTGAATACTTATGAGCTATTATTTATAGGCAATTTACATTGGTATAGATTCTTGTATACTGATACAAATTCAAATTATATTGAATACGGTCCTATCTCTGTTTATAATATTTGTACACCTAGGCAAAGTTACTTTGTCATATTGTTTGTATGCATGCTTCTACCTCTGCTTAAGACATTTTGTATATTAATGCAGTTTTGGAATATATTTATCATATTGCACTATACATTTCTACCTCTAATCAAGATACTTATACACTGTTGACATTTTTGAGGTCATTGTCCTCATTTGCTGCACAGTTGCTTAAAGAATTTCTAATATTCTAATATAAAGTCTTAGTCTTTAAGTTATATAGGTATTAAGTATTATAGGTCTATAGTTACCCATGTTTGTCATACTTATAGTTAGACAAATCAGGTTCTTTAGATACATTGAGACTGTATTCCACATAGATAGGTAATCCTCAACCACTTCAAAGGACTGTAGAACATGGCATTTAAATAACTTAGGGTTCTGTTGACATGAGACATGATTGCTCCTGGCAGCACCGATCTATTCCTGACAGAATGTTGCGCACCAAGGACTTGGACTTGTTTCTTCTTGGCAAAACTGCACTTTTGGGCAAGGAACTGACAACCACTGACAAAATGCACGGTGTCCAGACAGGACAAGCAGGATACAAGAAAAAAGACTGTCAAATCTTTCCAAGACCGGGTAAGATGGTTTTGAAAAATTTTCTGCCTCTGAAAATGGTCTGTCAGTTATTTGAGGCCTTAGCCAAAGTTGGTTGCTCCAACATTGCAAATGAGACTTTGGGTGATTGCCCAAGTAGCCAGTTGTCTCTGCAATTTACTGCACATTTTAGAAGCTGCTTGATTGCACTTCCTGCCTACTTAAGTAATATTATCTCCCTTCTCAGGCCTTTGATGGGGTTGAAGATTGGATAGTTATTTTCTTCTTATGATTTATCCAAGCCCTTTCTAATGCAAGACTTAGACTCCTTAGAAAAGAATGATTATTGAAACATTTAGCATATGTTCCTTGCTTAATATTGTTTATGCTGGTAATTCTAATTTTTATGCTTGATATCTACTCTTATTGTATGTAATTCTGTATTGGATTTGAAACTCCCTTATTTAAACAAAATGGGGAGGTGCTATAGGAACTCTTTCAGCCTTTAAGATACCAGCCACTTGGCCGTGGCCTTTTATACTATAAATGCTGATGTAAAGTGTACGTGCGCATGTAATCTCTCTCTGTCTCCTGGCTTCTGGCTTTGGTTCTGGTTTCCCGTTCGTGCAGAGAACTGTGATCTGTGAATCTACCCCTAAATAAATAACCCTTTATTATACTCCATTCTGAGTGAGTGTGGGATTATTTTGCAGCTTCCATCTTCACATGAGCTTACCACCATGATACAGAAATGCTCCCCCGTGCAAGAAACACGAGATGGAAGCCACAGCCCAGGGTCAAGAATTCCCTAGGGGAAGGTGCTAAATCAAGAATATCTGTGGGTTGCAAGAGTGATTTGAAAACGATAAATGCTGATAGGCCTAGAGATCTCTATGCCCAGATCTGGATCTTCCCTTTGAGTACACTGTTCTATTGGATCTATGACATCGTCTTTTGCTCACCCAGACTGAGTGAGCACCAAGGAACAGAGACAGTGAGACCATGAGAAAGGCCTGTTCTGGCTTGTGGCATCCTGTCCCTGTCTGTTTTAGTAGTCAGCTGGATTAGATAGAACTTGACATTCTGCTTTCAGCACCGTCGTCCGTCCCCCCCACCCCCTGCCCTGCAGCGTTTGCCAAGGGACAACAGCCCAGCCCAGTGGTGTTGAAAGAGCCTCCTCAGGCCAACCAGTGTGGTGATCAAGTCCTAGCGTTGAGACCATGTGTACTCACTGCAGCATGGCTAGAGAAGACAGCTTATGCTTGCATCTGTCACCTTCTGAGCAACGGTGACAGAAGCCCTTCGGCAAACCCATGTGTATCCCTGGAATCTCATCCTGACGCTCCCATCCAAGTCCGGATACATCCAACTTTAGAAGCCTCAGTTGTAGGCCCAGAAGAAAAGCTGAGAATCTGACAGGGAGCTGGTGAAAACAGACAGATTGGGACTGGCGGTGGGAGGGGAGTGCGTGGTGTGGCTTGCAGAACTTACAAGACAATCCACCGTTCTAAGATTGGAAGGGGGGTGGGAGGGAGCGAAGACATTGCCTTTTCTTAAAATAGGAGCATTTGTAAAGAGGTGGCCCTCGGGGTGTGCCTCCAGGTGTTCTCCCAGATGTCAGGGGACATTGAGAACTGGTGCATCACTAAGTCCAAATGCTCCGAGAGATTGCTGTACCAGTCAAACACCATTAAGATACAAAGTTGCTGACAAATGGGATCCCAACAGACAAGGCAGGGTGCTCAGCCCCCATGCCATCACCCTGTGTGGCAGGGTTCTTTGGTCCCAGCTCCACCAGTACCAATGGGACATCTGCTGAGCCTCTTGCCCAGGAACCATCTTGTTCATGATACTATTCCAAACAGCCACACTCACACTTCCCCCAGATACCTGCGCAAAGAGAGGGGGGGTCTATCTTGGAGAGAGCACAGTCCCGTGAACTATAGGGTGGACTGAGGTCTATGGAGGAAACTCGAGATGTGTTGCTGACCTAGAGAAACAGAGGTTGCTCCTCAGGAGTTACTTCGTGGGCCCAGTGTAGTTCATAGAGCCCTGAGAGCCGTTGATGGGTGACGTGGGAGGGTCTTCTGTTTTGTGTTGATTTCATTGGTTAATAAAGAAACTGCCTTGGCCTTTGATAGGCCAGCCATTGGGTGGGTGGAGTAGACAGAACAGGATGCTGGGTAGAAGGAAGTGAGGTCAGACGCAATGGAGCCAGCCGCCAGGTCAGACATGGGTAAGACACCACCTCGTGGTGCTACACAGATTATTAGAAATGGGTTAAGCAAGATATGAGAGTTAGGCAAGAAGAGGCTAGATATAATGGGCCAGGCAGTGTTTATATGATTACAGTTTGTGTGTTGTTATTTAAGGTGTAAAGCTAGTTGTGCAGGAGCCGGGGGGGGGGGGGACAAAAAGCAGGCCTGCTGGCCCCATCGCTACAGATGGGCATACGCAACCACTAGTGTCTCTAGATGTCTGACATTTAAGAAGAGGCCTGTGGAGCCAGTAGGAGGGCTGTTGAGTGAGAAAAGAACTAACTCCACAATGTTGTCCCTCTCTCTCTTTCTCTCTCTCTCTCTCTCTCTCTCTCTCTCTCTCACACACACACACACACACACACAGAGAGAAAGAAAACAAGAACACCACCATCAACGACAAGTAATTTTTTATGTGTATACTGTTCTACCTGTATGAGCCACCACGTGGGTGCTGAGAACTGAAGTCAGGTCACCCGCCAGAGCGGAAAGTGCTCCTAACTAAACACTGAAAAATTGCTCTGCCCCCAAAACTGATCTTTCGAAAGAAAGAGGCAGCTGAGCGGATTCACAGGCAAACGCTGAGACTCTCTCAGGGTGAGGGACAACTGGACAGCATCTTGTGCTCTCCCTGTGGTGTGTTGACTGCTGACTTTCTGCACGGCTATCAGATCGTGCATGAGGGAGCCCTCTAAGCCGGTATGCCTTTAGAAGCATGGATGGTTGTTCTCACCTGGAAGCCAAGCAGCCTTGCAGATACCACTGTAACAGATGGAACATCGACCCAAGGACTCTATGAAACAGGGAATCTGGGTCTAAGAGATTCTCAGACTTGAGACTCCACCTGCCAATCACACTCCCAAGCGAGCATGTGACCCCAGGGTACCCCAATGTTTTCACTGTGAGGAAGTAGCTGCTTTACAGGGGATGTATGCTATGACCCCTCAGACTGAAACACAAAAGCACACCCATGAACACACGGGGTCAATGAGGCTGATAGCGGCAAGGCCTCCCAGGGGAAGCCTCTGACTCCTGAGCCCCCTTCGTCAATTCTCTTCCGTGGAATAGTCCCAGCACTGGATATCAGGAACCCCGAGACTGGGGAGTACCCTCAGGAGTTTATCAGGAACGATCTCTTTTCAGGGCACCTCATCTCTGGTAAAAGTAGAAACCAGGAAAGAATTTGCCAGTAAGTGTCCAGGACTCCTCCGTGGTCAGACACAGTCCCCTATGAATCAGACAATCCCTTAAATGTGGTCTGTGCTATTCTGGAATCCCCCAATAAGCACTCAAAAGGTTAAAAAGGATCGCCTTATTTTGAGAGGCCCCCAGAGGACCTTTGGCCATGGCAGATTTTTATAGCCCCGTTCGGGGTCAGGAGATGTACGGATTTTGCGTTCCCCGTGAATTTAACCAGTATTTAAGTGTTCCGATTATAGCTGGAAACACACGTCTCTTTCCAGTGTGTGGTTGGAGAGGTGGATGGGGAAACAGCTTTGGAAATTTACAGCCTAGAAATAGCATGCGGTCTGTCTGCTTGGAAAGAACCAACTCCCTGGGACAAACAGGGAGAAGCCCAGCATGGACCAGCAAATGAAGGGCAGCCCAGAGAGAAGCGATATTTGTCCCCATGTCCATCCCAGGACACGAGGCAAGCTTCCCAAGTCTAGGACACACAAGAGGCCAGCACAAACTCTGAGCTGGGAGCGTGGTGACTGGGCCAGGCTGCAATAAGCGTGAGCCATTTGAGCAAATGTCCTGACAGGAGGATGACTTAAAAGAAGTGACAAGGGGTTAATAGCAGGGCCTTCTCTTCCAGAGGATGGGAGTTCAATTCCTAGCACCCACATGGTGGCTCACAACCATCTGTCACTCCAGTCCCAAGGAATCTGGTACCCTCTTTTGACCTTTGTGGGCAGCAGGCATGCACACAAGGCACATACATACACACGGCTCACACAGGAATAGACAAATTTTTCAAAAATAAATAAATCTTTGGGGGAAAGGGAAAGTGGGAAGGGGAAAGTAAGAAAGGTCATTTCCTAAATGCCTTTCATGAAGCCGCTGTGCCTGGCTTTAAAAAGGCAGCCCTGGGAAGTTTCTGGTATCTGGGTCCTCTGCTGAGATAGGATCAAGAGTAAATCAAGGTCCTGGGGGATCTGTAGGTTTTCTGACTTTGTCTTGAGAGCATCAGCTCCCACGACATGGTGAGCACAGGCCACAGGGGTTTGTTGCAAATCTGGGCCTGGGCTAAATGCTGTCTGAACTTAGTTTTAAGGTATGGGATTCCTGAAGATAACCTGTGAGAAAGGATCGCTGCACTGCCATGTCCAAAATCGAGTCTAAAAACTGAACGATCTCTCCCAGTTCCTCTAAGCTGAGCTTTCTGTGGCCCCACATCTAGACACACATTAACACGCAGTAAGACCTGCAAAAGGAAGGGACCCGGCTCTGTCACACGGACACCTGGCGAATGTGCCTGACAGTGAGACCTTTATGCAGGCCACAATTTCAAGTCACTGAAGAAAAAAAAAAAAGGAACAAAGAAGTTTTTACACTTATCCAAATCACTAGTCAGTGTTCTGGAGGAAGGTGAAGGTCTCAGGTCCCTTTACAGAGATGCGAGAGAAGAGGCAACAGGAACCCGTGACATGAATCCAGAACTAAGCTAGATCACCGCCCATCTCCACACATGTGTGCTTACGTGTGTGAAGGCATGGGGAGGGCATTTGAACACCAAGGGCCATCATCGTCTCCATCTTATTGCTCAAGGCAGGGTCTCTCGCCGTAGCCAGAGCTTGCCAGTTCAGCTAGACTGGCTTTCTAGCAAGCCCCATAGACTCACCCATCTCTGTCCCTCCAAGCCCAGGATGTCAAGGTATGCCGTCACAATAAGCTTTTGTTTAACATAGGTTTGAGGGCATCAAACTCAGAACTGCATGGGTAGCCTCATAAGGACTAAGTCATCTCCCTGCCCAGAAAACTATCAGTCTTACAATCACTATGTTCTCTCTTCATGTGTTTATGACAGAAGCCCTGCTCTTACACAGGAGTAAGATATGAACTGCCCACTTAGCTCAAACTGATCAAAAATGTCTCTTCTACCTTAGCTATCAGTCATTCTTTCTTCAATGACCCTGGACACAGCGGCTCCCACCATCTAGCGTGCTCTTCACAATGAAGTCAGCTTGGAGCCATGGGGATTCTTGGACAGCAACCAAGACAAAGCTGAGACCCCCATCTTCCCTTTGATGCTCTAAAGACAAAACATACAGAGTTGAGGTGAACTTCACATGACGTAATACAGACCTAGAGAGCTGGCTCAGAGGCCAGGAAAACTTGCTGACCTTGAGGACCAGAGCTGGGCTCCCAGCACCCACAGGCTGCTCACAACAGTGTCTTCCCACGATGGCTCACTAGGCCTCATTTACAACTGCGCCCAGTTCAACTGTCAAGAGCACGTAATTGGCCTGACATCAAAGGAACCCTCTGAGGAAATGGGGTAAACTGATTAGCTGAGAGTTAAGAAAACCGCTTTTCTCCTCGATCAGATAAAAGCAGTTAGAGAAAGGAAAATGCACCGGCCAAACTTTCTCATGAGTAAAGGAAGAAAAATTTAAAACAAAATATGAGCACATAGAATCCAGATGTGTGTAAGACCTATGTACTTAAACATGTTTCTCCAAAGGCAGTGAGAGGATTTGACATCGCAATAAACAACGTGTCACATAACACAGGAAAAAAAAATTGGTGGGAAATGGGCCCAACCCCACCACACTGAGGAAAACCTCAACATGCATCTGTGATAAAAAACAGAAGACAGAGCTCTGAAAAACAAAGCAAGGAGCGGTGGGGGAGGGGCTTCCTTAGCCTACTACACTGAAGGCAGAGAAGACCCTGACAGCAAGTAGTCTTACTTAGAATCAGGCACGAGGAAAGAACACCTTCCATGGCTTTCGTTCCTCCCCGAACTTCGTGTGGAGTTCCTCTGCTACAGACAGAAGGATGAGGTGGAGGAGACTAGTTTTCATTATTCGGAACTGGATTTTATATGAAGGGGAACCTTCAGACAGATTGTAAAGAACACTACAACACTAAAGATTTCGTAAAGTGACTACATGTCTGATTAGCCAAAAAGGCAATGGATGGCTAGGCAAACTCTGACGGCTGCCATTGCCCACGACACAGGGTTGGGAACAAACTACAAGAGAGTGGTGTGTCTTAGTCAGGGCCTCCACGGCTCTGAGAAAACACCACGATCAAAAGCAACTTGAGGAGGAAAGAGTTTATTTCCGTTTCTGATTCTCAGATCACACTCCATCACCCAGGGAAGTCAGAACAAGAGCTCAAGCAGGGCGGGGATCTGGAGGCAGAAGCTGATGCAGAGGCCAGGGAGGAGTCTACTTACTGGCTGGCTCCCTACAGCTTGCTCAGCCTGCTCTCTTATAGAACCCAGGACCACCAGTCCAGGGATGGCCCCACCTACAGTGAGCTGGGCCCTCATAGATCATTCATCAAACAAGAAAATGCACCACAGGCTAGCACAAACGGCAACCGGGTGGGGACATTTTCTCAACTGAGGTTCGCTCTTCTCCAACGTCTCTGGCCTGTGTCAGGTTGACATAAAACTAGATATCACAGATGGGTAAGGCTCATCTATAAGACTGAGGCAAACAAAGCTGTTTAAAAAAAAAACAAAAAACCATATGATAGAGACCTAAGTGCCCATAAAAAGGTTCAATGGAGAAAAATGGTCTATATTGTCTTGTTGGCCTGTAGAATTAATGCAAACCAGTCTATTTCTAATAGGTTTTGTTAGATTTGGTTTTATGTCATTGATACTGTGTAGGCTCTGCTCTGCCTCCCTTTCTCTTGCTGTGGTAAAACACTATGACCAAAACAACTTAGGGTAGGAAAAGGCTTATTGCATCTTACACTCCTAGGTCACAGCCCACCATCTAGGGAAGTCAAGGCAGGACTCAAGGCAGGACACATGAAGAAGAACCATTTGCTGGCTCACTTGCTAGCTGCTCTGGAGCTCATGGTCAGTGAGCTTTCTAGTGCAGTCTAGGTTACCTCCCTAGGGATGGTGCTACCCACAGTGGACTGGGCCCACCCACATTAATTAACAATCCATACTATAGCTCTCATAGACATATCCACGATCAATCTTATCTAGATAATTCCTCAATCAAATGCTTCCCTCTCAGTTGATTCTAGACTGTCAGGTTGACAATCAAACCAGTCCAGGTCAATTAAATTATGATGCTTTACAAATTAACCCTATGCCGGGCGGTGGTGGCGCACGCCTTTAATCCCAGCACTTGGGAGGCAGAGGCAGGCAGATCTCTGTGAGTTCGAGACCAGCCTGGTCTACAAGA